>NW_027070099.1:32627-37729 GCF_002906115.3 Quercus suber
AATGCCAAATACGCATAAATTTATGATTAAATATTATTTTTAACTTTTTCTTGCTCTGGGCAAAATAAATATTAATAAATGTCCTAAGTATATTAGTTTAGGTTATACTTTTTAAAAAGTTTAATGAAAAAAAAATATATAATTAATTTTTTTACAATTTTTTATATTTTATATAAAAATTATGTCAAAATTTAAAAAAAAAAAATTTTATTAACAATTACTACGTTAACATTGCCTTAAATATTATGATTTTGTAAGAGAGAGAAAATCACAATAATTTCACCAATGCACAACATTATGATTAACTTTTTCTTGCACTGAGCACGTGAACTTACTTTTCCTTACACAAGAGCCAAGGTTTCTTGGAAATTTCTTACATGAAACACCCGTGACAACCAAGACCTCCAAGCGGAGGTCCCTTTGAATCAGATGCTCTCACAGTTGTCCAAGACCTCCAAGCGAAGGAAATAAATGGCAGTTCAAGTCATTTGTACCAAGGAATTATTGATCTCCTTGAGTCTTTTTGTAGTTGGAAAGTTTGTCACCTGAAAAGGGAGTACAACAATGCAGCACATATCCTTGCTCAATTTGCAAAATGTAATGGAACAAACCAAGTGTGGAAAGGGTGTGTTCCTTGGATGATCCAGCATATAATTGAGTCTGACTGCTCTTTGTGAGTTGTTTCCATGTTTGTGGTTCTGTTGTACTTCAATTTCTTTTTTTTTTTTTGGTAAACAAATTTGTACTTCAATTTCAGTTTCAATGAAATATATAGTTCTCATCAAAAAAAAAAAAAAAAAAAATTACGCATAACGAAACCCACATTTGAACTCTGCTCCTGACATTGACAAGCCTTTGTCCCCCACTTCTTTTTCTCTCTCTCTCTCAAATTATTGAACTGGAAGAAGATGAGCCAAAGCTATTCACAAAGGCTGATAAAAGGCAATATATATAAGAACAACTTTTTGCTTTTTTTTTTTTTTTTTTATTTGTTGTCAAAAAGCATATAAAAAGAAATTATAATTTTTTGGTTTGGCCCTTTTTTTTTTTTTTTTAAAGCAAGAAGTGTTGAGTCTTTTGCTGGAATATTATAAAAAATGAAGTTTATTTGTGATATGAACACTGTTCAAATTCATTTGAAAAAATAAAAAGAAAAACGAATTTCTGCTATACTATTGCCAAAATTTTGAGAAAAGTAAGAGAGATAAGAGAGAAAATATATAACGGAAGGGAGAAGGAGAGAAAAAAACAATTTCGACAATGGTATTGCCAAAATATGTGCCCAAATTTTTCCCAAGCTAGCTTGCCCAAAACACCAACTGACTTGACCGAAATAAGAGAAGAAAAGAGAGAGAAAAAAAAAGAATTACGGCAGTAGAGTTGCCGAAATAGGAGGACAGAAGAAAGAGAAAAAAAAATAAATTTTGGCAATAAAATTGCTGAAATTGGAAGAGAACAAATTGTATTTTGGCAATCCCATTGCCAAAAAAGAGAAGAAAAAAATTTGAATTGTGGCACCGAAATTTTTTTTTGGATTGTGTCAATTAAAATGCTGAAATTGGAGAGAAAAAAAAAAACACTTTATATTTTGGCAGTGCCAATGCCGAAACTGGAGGAAAATATAATTATATAACCATATATAATATTACTATAATAAAAAAATTTATTTTTATTATCACTATTCTTTTTAGATAAATGCTATGTGTATAACATTTTTACAATACTTTTACAACAAATCTTAAGTAGCTAGTTGTGGCGGGTTGCGGGTTGTTATTGATGAAAAAAATTAATTTTAATAATAAATTCAAATTAGAACTAGTAACAATTAAATACCTATAATTTATTGTGAAAGTACATGACACACACAACCCACAAAGAAAGAAAGAAGCATAACACAGCCAAAAAAAAAAAAAAACCTTGTGTATATATTCATATTAATGGTCAATGGAATACATACTTTTCAGTCAAACTGTCATATACGGTTGACCTTTGGCTTCAAAAATTGTTTACAATGATGATTTTCTTTTTAAAACAATTAGTTAACTAATGATATGCTTTTTAAAAATAAATTAATTTCAAATTAAATAAAAATGTTTAGAATGATGATTAAAAAAAAAATTGGTGAAAGAGTGATGTTCTTTTTAAAATTAATTTCAAAATAAATAAATATAATGATCAATCGTATAACCAAACACAAAATTTGAAAGGAAAAAAAAAGTTAAGAACTTGCAAAAATTTATATCATAAAAAAGTGGAAAAAATGTCAAAGATAAATAAGGGTATAAAGGTAAAAATACACAAACTTCCTTTCCCTCCCCTTTATAAACCAAACAAAGGAAAGGAAGGAAATTCTTTCATTTTTTTTCCAGTATCCAAACACTCTTAAGAAAGCTAATTTTCTCTACCCTTTCTTTTCTCTTGCCCTTCTCTCTCTCTTTTCCTTTCTCTTCTCTTCCTCTAACTACAACCAAACAAAGTGTAAATTCAAATGCATTTTCTTTTTGTCGGCCACTTGTGAATTGTTATTGTCCTTCAAAGTTCAATCTTTACGTGTCGAAAGTTTACTACTTTCTTCTATTCTTTTTGAGTTATGATTAGGGTCATTTGGATAAATATTACAAAAAATGAAATTTATTTGTGAATATAGATACTCTTCAAAATTATTTGGAAAAATGAGATAAGCAGATTTTAGCGAAATTCTAAGAAAAAGTATAAGAGATGAGAGAGAAATGATGTGACAGTCCATATTCAGTGCACTAGACCTGGTCAAATGGTAATATATTTTCAAAAGTGAACACATGTCATCATCTCAATGGGTCTAGTATTATTGGACATTAGATCTAAGCCTAACTTTTTTCTTAGAATACCGTCACATCATTTCTCTCTCTTCTCTCATACTATTTCTTAGAATTTCGGCAACTACTGAAATTTGTTTCTCTCTTCATTTTTTCACATCAATTTGAATAGTGCTCATATCACAAATAATTTTCAATATTTATCCAAAAGACACTTATGATCAAGATATAATTTGATGAATTTGTTTTATTTCTCGTGAATATGGAATATGTTTTCAAAAAATCTTGTTACGATTTTATGAGATTTCGACAAATACGTCAACTATTGCCTATTTATCGAGTTTATCATTTTGTCAAATTCACTATCGTCACCATCTATCACTGACAGACTAGCATAAAAGTAGATGATCTACATACTGCTGTTTTAATGGAAGAGTAATGGAATGGAGTAACCACTTAAAATCACCAACAACTTAGACAACAGTTTTCAAATTTTTTTTTTTTGAAATATGTGTGGATGAAAAAGTGTGTGAAAATCCGTATAATGTTATTTAAAAACTAAAAATATGTGTTTAAACACATGTACCAAACATACCCTTAGAAACCATGTCCATCAACGATCTTGTTTATTTTTTATGAGTTATGTTAGGTATACGTATATCATATATTTTACTATATAATACCTACAAAAAATACTTTGGGCAAATTACACTCCCCTCCCTTGAGGTTTGGAGAAATGACATTCACCCTCAAACTCAAAAGGAAAAAACATTTCCCTCCCTTGAGATTTGAAAAAAATAACACTCCCCCCTTCTCTTAATATTAGTAACAAAATATTCCAATTTAAAAAAAAAAAAAATCTCTTTACCAAAGTTTAACCATAATTAGTGAAAAGAGCATTCACATAAAATAAAAAATGAAAAGAGCTTATCTATTAACTATATAAAAAGAGGTAATGCCTCTATAGTGCACTTTTGGTTTCGTGAGTCCTTTTTTTTTTTGTCCTTTTTTTCTCTTTTTTCTTTCTGGAACTCTCCATATCTCTTCTCTCTCTCTCTTTTTTCTCTCTATCATTTCAGGATGACAAGACCAGATCGGCTCAAGAAGAAAGAAAAAAAAAACACGGGAAGAAAGACTGACTAATTTTTCCAGTAAGTATCTCTTTTTTATTTTTGTTTTTCTTTGTTTCTTCAAAATTTCCACTTTTTTTTTTTTTTTTTTGGTTCTTAAGATCTATTTTTGTATTTGTTTCCTTGTGCGTTTCAATCTCTTTGATTGTTTGCTAATACAGGTCTTTTAGGTTTTGATAAAGAAATGAGATTTGGTTCCGTTTTGGGTATTTTTGGCCTACACAAGAAACAGAGTGAGAACGACAAACAGAGAGGGGTGAAAGACGAGAGACCTCGTTAGTGATAGCAGAGCTGAAAGAACTCTGAGTTTCTCTCACCGATCCGCACTCTATTTGCTGAAAAAGCTTTGCCTACTTGAATGGAGAGGGCTTTTCAACTATTATACAAATCAAAGGTCTGGTTTTTTATTTTTATTATGCTGGATATCATGTAAAGAATATGTAATTTTTATTTTTATTTTTGTTTTTTTGATAAGTAGGTAATTTTTATTTGAAACATATATATACATACACATATACCCACTTTTATATATGTAACTCCATTTAAACCTTAATTGACATATCTTTTTTATTTTTTATTTTTTTGAAATAAATAAGCCTTCATCGGATCTCATTTAATTTTTGTCACAGCCTATCTATTTACATATTTTTATTTAGTCAGCAGATTCAAACACCTATTAATTGATCATCATATCTTGTTCTCTCATCATTACAGTCCTCTCTCTACAGCTGTTGAAAGCATTGCGGGACCAATATCACGAAAATTGAGTCGTGAATTCTCAGAAGTTACTGAGGGCTTGGTTGGAATAGAATCTCCAATGTTGGAATTGAAGTCATGTTTAGCTTTTTGGTTAAAGGATGAAGTTTGCTTTATAGGGATTTGGGCAATGGGGGGAATGGGGAAGATAGCCCTCGCTGAAGTTGCCTATAAGATGTTTTCTAAAGAATTTGAAGCTTGTTGTTTTATTGATAATGTTGGGGAAAAATATGAAAAAGAAGGTGAACTTCCACTACAAAAAAATCTTATTTCTCAAATATTACTTTTCATATTTTGAGAAATAAGATTTTTTTGTAGTGAAAGTTCACCTTCTTTTTCATATTTTTCCCCAACATTATCAATAAAACAACAAGCTTCAAATTCTTTAGAAAACATCTTATAGGCAACTTCAGCGAGGGTT
>NW_027070099.1:41329-141085 GCF_002906115.3 Quercus suber
AAAAAACTGGTTCTAATTTGATTATTATGCAACCCCTATTTAAAGGGCAATATTTATAGAAATATAAAATTTAGGTTCAGTACCTAGCTTGGGTGCTGTTTCTTGGATTCTTTTATTAAAACTCAGCCATGTGGCTATTTAACTAAAAAAAATACATTTTTATTCCATGAAAAAAAATCTACATGACACAATTTTAAGAGGAGAATCTAAAGAACAACACCTAAATATTTTATCGAAGTCTTGCCCTTTGTAGAAAGGCTACACTGTTGTAGTGACAGTGAAACACATTTAAAAAAAAAAAAAAAATCAAACTATTCAAGGGAATCTGATATTTGGAATTCCTAAGGTTTGGACTTAATCTTAATAGATTTATTTAGTACAAACCTTAGAAAATTATGTTAAAAATCAAAAGTTGGTGGACTAAATTGTGATAATGTCAAATCAAATAAGGTAAATTGTAACTTCTCGAGCTCATTTAGGTAATTAGTTGGCTGGATATGCTTAAAGTCAATGCAAATAATTACTTGAACCTAATAATTTAATAAAATGAACAAAATTTTGGTACAATCCATAGTTTTTTTTGCGACCTAATTCCATAGGTGTTATATCATAGATTCTTCAATTAAATTGAACCAAATGATTCTATTATTCCCATAAAAAAATGATTTGATTATTCATAATACAGATAATGTTATTTTCTAGTAAGAAAAATAAATTCATCATTGATTGATCAATACAACTACTTGATTGAAGTTAATTGAAAGATTTAAGGTATAGCACCCTTGTACCTATGCCTAAATTTTATATAAATGAAATATTATATTTATTTTATATGACTATATATTTGAATCCACTTATCAATTATTTGAATAATATCAATTGTAATTATGTGATAAGTTTTGATTATCATCATATTCTCCTTAAGAGAATAAGAAATTTGAAACTTAATTTTAGTTATTCCAAAATAAATTAGGAAAATATAATGCATAATAACAATAGTTAGAAGAATATGGATCACTTTAAATAAAAAAGAATAATATCAACAAAACACCAAAATTATAAAATTATAGATTTGTGAAAATAGGGAGATGAAAATTACTTTTAGCAATTGTTTAATATTTAAGGAGAACAAATCTATATCTATATTATAATACTAAAAGCTGAAGCGTAGCAATTAATATTGCTACGCTCACGTTAAGCCATGTCAACAGCCATATCATTACCATCTTTTTTCTTGAATTTCTCCTATAATTTTAAAATAATTTTCCTAAATTTTAAAATACTAAAAAAATGAAAATAATTCTTTTTTATCTCCACTATAAAGTCCAATCTTTATAGCTTTAATTCCACAATAAAGCTCAAGCCGAAGCCGAAGCCCTAGCTTGTATCACAGTTTCAAATGCCCTTCTGTCTCCTCACCTTTTGGTTTACACTGTGTTTGGTTGGGGTGAATTTAGGGGGATGGAAAACAAAGGAAGGAAAATAGGGTAGAAAACACTGTTTTTCCCTGTATGGCAAAAGAGGGAAAATGGGAAGGAAGGAAAACCGGGAGAAAATTTCTCTCCCAGGCCCACAAAATTCATCCTCCCAAATTGGGAGGAAAATGTTGGAGAGAAAGTGCCCTCATAGCACTTTTACAAAAATGCCCTCTCCAACGTCTACAACAACCCAGCGCGGCAAGTAGAAGGAAGCAGAAAATAACCACCAAACCCAGCACCACTACCAAACACAGCAACCTAGCACAAAAAATTAACCCAAAATTAACGGAAAAACAATTAGAAAACCCAACTCAAAATCACTGCCCAAAATCAAACCCAACCCAAAATCATCATCTATAATAAAAGCATAAAACTCAAATTGTAAAAGAAGAGGAGGAAAGAAAAAGATTCTCAAAAAAAAAAAAAAAAAAAAACCATTTTCTTACAATCACAAGTCACAACACTTTCGTTCACTTTACAATTTCTCCCGAGCCTGGGCTAGAATTTTCAATCAAAAGCCAGTGAACAAGAAAAAAAGAAAAAGGAAAACACCCCGATATGATTTTATTTTTGACAAACCCATGTTCATCCAAAAAATTAGCCCAAATTCCATCTAGCCATCCACCCCCAACTCCTCAAAAAAAAAAAAAAAAAAAAAAAAAGAAGAAGAAGAAGGAGAAGAAAGAGAGCCGGAGATAGAGATAAACCCATGTTCATCCAAAAACTATAGTCCAAATTCCATCTGGCCATCCACCCCCACCTCCTCACACACAAAAAAAAAAAAAAAAAAAAATGAAGAAGAAGAAGAAAGAGAGGCGGAGAAGATAGAGATAAGAGATAAGATAGAGATAAGAAGAGAGATAAGGTGTTATTATGAATCAGAAAAAAGGAGGAGGGGTTCGGTGGGGTAGTTGGGAAATAATAAAAAAAGGAAAGGGTAATATTATTTTAATAAAAAAAGTGTGTATAATAGATAAATTGATGTGGGTATTTTGTAAAAATTATGATGTAAAATAAAAAATAATTTTCTGTGTAAAATAGACGGAATTTTTTAAACAGATTGATGCGGTTGCTCTTATCATTTTTGCCTCTTTTCATCTTACCTTCACAGCACACTAACATCCAGCTGCCCAAGTTCTCTTCTCTCTCTTTTTTTTTCTTTTTTTTTTCAACGTGACTTGATACATTATTGTAATTTTTACATTATAATAATAACATAAATTTATATATATGATGTGGTAAATTTTATATTATTTAATAAGTACAAATAAATTTATTTCTTACATATTATGTAACAAGGGTATAATAGTCAATTTATATAAATTACATTTTCCATCATTCCATTTTTCTCTCCAACCAAACAAAAGAGTTTTCCACTCTCCCACTTTTTCACCCCTCCAACCAAACACATAAGAGGGAAAACTAAATATTTTTCATCCTCCCACTTTTCCACTCCTCCATCCAAATGGACCCTTACTGTGTTTCACGATTTCTGTCTCCCCACCTTTTAAATGGCAACCCTTCATCAGTGTTAATTTTTCAACAATTTCAATTCCTCAACGGCAACCCTTCAGCTTTTTCTAACGCCAGCCTATAATAGCAGTCTCTCTGTCTTCCCTCCTTTGTCTCTTACTCTCCTCACAATATATTAATACTGACAAAAGGTGGATGATTCAGTTCAAGTATTTGTGCGCTATTCTTGTGATTGCCTCGCATAATTATTGAATGTAAGGATTATATTATTTTGATTGAATTTTTTTTTTCTTTTAAAAATTTGTTATTGCCTCTTTCATGCTCTAATATGGATGATTGTTATGTTGATTTTTCTTTGTATTTGATTTTTTTTTTTTAAGGTATTTAGGTGTTGTTCTTTAGATTCTCCTCTTAAAATTGTGTCATGTAGATTTTTTTTCATGGAATAAAAATGTATTTTTTTTAGTTAAATAGCCACATGGCTGAGTTTTAATAAAAGAATCCAAGAAACAGCACCCAAGCTAGGTACTGAACCTAAATTTTATATTTCTATAAATATTGCCCTTTAAATAGGGGTTGCATAATAATCAAATTAGGACCAGTTTTTTATTATTGATGGTAAATTTTTGTAATGGCAAATTGTCAATATATTTATGGTGAGGTGAACAAACGTGCAGATGTAGCAAAAAGAGGATGTGCTCAACAGGAAGACTTTATAATTTTTGAAGAACCTTCCTTTGTTGATCTTTTTAATTTTTTAGACTTTGATTCTTCTAGTTTGTTCTCTCATAGGCTTTTTTCTTTTTTCTTTTTTTTAAGCTAACGGATGCTCTTGGGGCAATTGTTAACAATCCATTTAAAGAAAGTTTTATGGGAAAAAAAAATTTAATGTTTTAACAGCTTTTTCCGTTTCCCGTAAAAGTGATGTCAAAACTTTCCTAAAATGGATTGTTAACCATTGCTCTAAAAGCACCCGTCAGCATGACCATTTTTTTTTTAATAGAATCGAGGCTTTCTTTAGCTATGCCCTCTATTTTGGCTAGTTAGCTTTGATATACAACTTCCCTTTAACCAAAAAATATAATTGTCAACTTGACAAAACAAATCCAGTTATGCAACGCCCATCACATAACTTACATCTGTTGGTCCCAATGTTTTTCTTATCCATCTCTCTGCTAATGGGAATAAAATCTTCTAATCCTTTTTTTTTTAATTATATTTTATGCTCAATCAACTACAATACGTGTCATATGTCTTCTTTTTTTTTTTAATGATTTTAAACTTTGATTATTTTATAAGAAAAAAGAACATGTGACAACTTATGATGATATAGTGTAAAATAGAAGGGCAGAATTCGATTTCAGTTCTGGTATATTTGACTAGTCACGATGATGACACATCGCTAAACATGCACAAAGTTCACCATCATGACAAATTCAATGCCGAGCACCAGACCCTGACCAAATCCAAAATTGAATACTAAGAATTAGCACCTTTTCTTTGAGATAGTTTTGTTCTGAATTAGAGATACCCAATCAAACAAATTAACAGAAAATTGCTTAGAACCACTCATTAATGTACGCTCTAATTAGTTAAGGCCAACAGTGCTTTGGTTTTACGCGATAGACACACGGTACAGCTAGTATTTCATTAAAAAGACACTTCCTTTAGCAATGACAAATCAAATGGAATTGCTTCAACATTAGCTATCCCGATCTAAACTAGCTCAGTACAACGTTATCTTTCCCGAACAGCCAGTTAGTTTTCACGTCTTTGTTATCCTCAGTAAATTTTCCTATATAAAAGGGAAAATCCTATTACACATACACGAATATATTAGCTTTTGTAACACCCCCATAGCAACATTTCCTCTCTTATCAAATTGAGTGTTTTCTCTCTACCAAACACGTCCACCACATTTCCCATTCTCTCTAACACCATCACACATTGTCTCAGATCATTAGCTTCTTCAAAATCAGGTATAAACCAAATCGAACACAAATCTGCTTCGACACCATTTTTGTCAATATTCGATCTTATTTTATTAAGAGTGCTATGGAACTTTTCCATAAGGCCCAAGTGGTACGTTTCCGAAGCCACCATGACAAGTACCTATTAGCCGATGAGGATGAAGAAGCTGTAATCCAAGATCGCAATGGTTCGGTCAAGAATGCTAGATGGACTGTGGAGTTCATTGACAATGCCAATGTTTTACGTTTCAAAAGCTGTTATGGAAAGTACTTAACAGCCTCAAACATGCCATTTCTCTTAGGAATGACAGGCAAGAAAGTGCTACAAACATTGCCAAAAAGATTGGATTCCTCGTTGGAATGGGAGCCCATTAGAGAAGGATTCCAGGTCAGGCTCAGGACACGTTACGGCCAATACTTACGTGCAAATGGAGGCTTGCCGCCTTGGCGGAACTCGATCACGCATGATATTCCACATAGAACTGCAACGCAGGATTGGGTTCTGTGGGAGGTGGATATGGTAGAGATTCGAATGCAATCTCCACCACCTCCACTGGTGTTACAACCGGTTAAACGAACGGGTTCTTTTTCTTCAGAAGCAGGCTCCAAGATTGAACTTATGTCCCCTGATTTGGGAGAAGAGGTTTGATTTGATTCATTTATGGCCCTATTTGATTGTTCCATGAAATATGAATATGATTCATATAGGAATGAGTTAAAGGTTACATTTAGATTTAGTATAAATTATTTAACTATAACTTAAATATTTGATGGATTTGAGCTTTGAGGGTTTCCATCTCATACTTTGTTCATGTAATTTAAACTAAAAATTCTAATTCCAATTATTCTCTTCAAATAACTCCATCCAAATAAACTATAAAGAAAGTATCATAAATATCAAGGGCATCTAATGAATGTAAATAATAGACTATTCTGCATGTGATGAGAAAGTTTCTTGTGAAATGAGTTTATACAACGCCCTTTTTATATTTGATGGGCTATACATACTTGTAGGATCCACATGTTGTGAGGGGGTGTTGTATAAACCCTTCTGATAAAATATCTTTTCATTTGTGATAGCAATGTTTCTAACCCTTTTTCAATGATTCCACTAAAAGTGTTGGATTTTGCATTAGAAACAAAACATGTCATTATGAAAAGTAATATTTGGCAATGAATTTATGTTTTGTTGAATGGACTTTATATTGGGCTTATGTTGTCTTTTGTTATTTAAATGTAGCTGAGTGACGAGTTATATGGTTCACCCATGAAAGCCGAAGGCAGGATTATCTATTATAACGTGGCTAATGAAAAAGGAGATGTTGAGGATGAATCTAAAGGACTTTCCTTCACATTCAAGGGGAGTGGTGTGGAGGAATTAAAGGAAAAGTTGATGGAAGAGACGGCACTTAGTGATATCCTTGTGTGCTCTCGCAATCCCTTGAATGGGGAACTTTACCCCATTCGCTTACATCTTCCTCCAAACAAGACTAATATGCATGTCGTTGTCGTTCCATCATCATGGAAAGGTTAGTTTTTTTACTAGTCTTTTTGCACTTTACAGTGTCCACTAGACTAATTGCTAAACATTAAATTTATCGTTTCTTATCCACTTAAGATTTTGGGACAAGTGATAATTTATCATAATATCATAATAGGTAGCTGTAAGTTGTGACTCATCTGGTCATGACTGCCAAAGAGAATTACATATATATATATATATATATATCATGTTCTTTTCCTTTTTGTTATAGTGGCCTAACATGGTTCATTTTGTGCACTTACCAGGGAATCCTACTCAACAATAATCCGAGTTTGCATTTGCGGCACCATAACGTATGCGAATATTCCGTACATTAATTGTACTCCCTAATTCAAACCACTGGGGCAAGGAAGCACCACATGATGCAGAAAAGCTACTATCTTGTATTTGCTGCATGGTTTTTGAAGAGGAAGAGAACTCATGAATTTTGTCGTGTGCTATAGAACTTTTCTATATATATGATAACCCAACATTTGTTCATATTTAAAGATACATCGTTTCAATTCAATATCTTTCTAAGTAATATCCTTCTGTATCCTTTCTGTGAGGACAAATCAAATCAGGATGGCAATGACTAGAATTAGCAGTCTAAAATTCCCATTGGGATTCACAAGGTGAGTATACAGCATTATACTAACATGTCTGTTCAGAGATGTCTATCTAATGGGAGCTGCTTCTATGCATTTTGTAAGTGAGCTGACTTTAAATCCATTCACTGTAACAAAAGCTACAGTGACCATGCTACATACCAACAAAAATGAAGGACTGATGAAAAGGTAACACACATGCCACTAGTTTTAATCAAACTGCATCAGATTTTATGTTCCCCACCTTTCAGACTCCAAGCAAGTTAAAAAAACAAAAGGTGGAGTCTCTTTTTTCTTTTTTCACTATCATCATTAACAAAACCACTTCTTGCTGTTATTGTCATCATTAATATCAACATCATCATCCAATTCCACTTACAGTATTCTTCTAAAAAAATTATACTTTTAGCATTGAACCCGTGGTTTTTGACCACTTAACTTTTATGCACAGTAGAGGCAAAGTCAAACAATTTTTTAACAAATGAGTCAGGAAACTTGTCACCCTTGAGAAGTATGTACGCCTTTTACTTTTGTTAGTATTTATTGTACCAAGGCCGATGGGAAGACAGCATGGTGAGCTCAAGTGATCAACTAGTCTGGTTGTTGTTCTGCCTACAGCTGCCGCAGGGGGGAAATTTTTGGGTGTAGGAACAGGAAAATTAAATACTTGGGCCTTTTTCTGAAGGTATCAGGGTCCTTTAGTTCCTATCCTGTTACTGAAACAAAAAAACAAATGTTCCTAGCTTATAGGAAACAGAACCTCTGTTCCTGTCCCGGTTCCTTTGACAATGTGTTGCTCCAACAAGCTTGCTCCCCAAAATTTAGTTTGAATGAATAAATGATTCTGTGATAATGGTGGAAGTTTCGGGTAACAAACCTACAACACAGCTTCGAAGAAGAGAACCCATGGTTGTAAGTGCCCTCTTCCACGCATGTTATGGACATCAATCCAAGGCATTTACCAACCACCTGCACAATTAAAATCTGGATAAGAACAGAGAGGATGTTTTGAAATCATTTTTGAAGTTAATATCATGTCATTTTACTACGTACCAGCACTCAGTTACAGACCAGGGCATTAATGTAGCATCCCCAATCTGTCACAGGCACCTGCAATGGTTGTTCAGTTTTTTGGGACGTTTTCATTACCATATTCACTTTCAAATTTCCTTTTTAACTAATTTTAGTGTTGATACTTTTAAGTAATGCCAATTAAACCATTCTTCACTGGTTAGTGGAATTTTTATGCAATTGAGTTTGCAAGACCCATTTTGACTTACGGAAAAACATCATGATACTATCTCTGAAAACATAGAGTAACATTATTAAAATAGATTTCAGTGGTTGTTCTAGTTTTCTCCCCAAATGCTTGCCAATAGTAGGTCAAGATGCCAATTATATTGCATGACATGTGAATGGTTGTGTGGAAGCCATTCAATCTCTCAGGATCCTGTGCATATACAAATGGTTGCCATCCATCTCTTGATTGTCAATTTGCCACTGTGGCTTTAACAGAAACCAGGTTATTGAAGCTCATTGGAGTATCATTAATTTAAGGATTTCCAACATAAAACTATACATATTATCTGCCTGCAGATCCTTCAGCATGTTCTAACAAGGATCTTAAACTAACTCAAGGGACAGTAGCTCCAGAATTGCACATATCTGAGCTCTGTGCAAATGTGATACATCCCCTGAAACAAACTCATTCACCTTTCCATCCACCTCTATCATACTGCACCCTGGTGTTTTCTTAAGTCCCCTATCACCAATGATCCTCCTTATCCTACATGCATCTTCACCTCTCCGTGCACCCAAATAAATGTTTGACAACTGAACATAAGCTCCATCTTCTTCTACTCCATCATTTTCTAGCATTAAAAGCTCTTCAACAGCAAGCTCTGCAAGATCAACATTATTATGAACTCGACAACCACTTAGTAAGGCACCCCAGACAGAAGCAAGTGGCTTCATTGGCATTCTTCTTATGAGCTGAAGTGCTTCATCCAATCGACCTGCTCTACATAGCAAGTCCACAACGCAACTATAATGCTCATGTTTTGGTCTAATACCATATCGATTTTCCATGTCATCCAACAGCAATTGGCCTTCCTCTTGGAGTCCTGCATGTGTACATGCCACTAGAACCCCAAGAAGGACAACCCCATCAGGCCTTATCCCATCATCTACCTGCATCCTATCCAAGCAATGAATTGCCTTCCTTGCGTACCCATGTACTGCCAATCCTCCAATCATGGCTGCCCATGAAAACACATTCCTTTTAGGCATCCTCTCAAAGACTTCCTCAGCCATGTCTATACACCCACACTTAGTATACATATCAACAAGTGCTGTCGCCACAAACACATCTGATTCCATCCCATCCCTCTTCTTAAAATACTCATGAATCCATTTCCCTTGCCAAACCGCCCCAGTTTGAGCACAAGCTGTAAGCACAGTAGTTACACAAAATTCATCAGGTTCAACTCCACTCGCCAACATATCCCGAAAAACCCTCAAAGCCTCAGAACCCATATTACACTTAACATAACCATTCATAAGAACATTCCACTGAATAGCATCTAAACAAGGAATTTCATCAAACACCTTGCGTGCATCATCCAAAACCTTACACCCAAAATAAAATCTAATAAGCGCAGTCTGAACATGACCATCAAACAAAACCAACCCATTTTTGAGTACCCAATTGTGAGTTTGCTTGCCTGCAAGTACCCATTTGGCATTCGCGCAAGCCGAAAGAACAAAATGAAAGGTGTGCTTGTCGGGAGCTAGTAAGTTACTACTATAATCTTTCAACATGAGGTGAAAGTAATGAAGAGCAAGGTGAGGCTGTGAGCTACGGGAATAGGCTCTGATAAGAGTGTTGTAGATAAAGGAATTGGGTGTTTGGATATGGGTGAAGATAAGCGAAGCGTAGGAGAGGCTACCGGAATCGGAGAGAGCACAAAATGCGAGGAGTTTGCTGAGGGCGTAGTTGTTGTGGTGGAGACCGTGGGTGAGGAAAATGGCGTGGATGGGCTTGAGTTGGCGCATGGTGGTGCAGCGTTGAGCCAGTGACATGCAACGCTTCCATGCTCGGAGATGGGCAGCCATGTGGTGTGTGCATTGTTTAAGGGGCTGCGAGGCAACGATGGTATTGGTGAAAGGAGTTTCCAAAGTGAAAATTGAGTTCGAATGCCATGCAAGTAAGGAATAGAAATCCTCGGTTTTATTGTGTCTGAGTGTGTCTCTAACTTTTGTTTTTAAGTGTTTTTTTTAACCCTCCAATAACTGAATATATGAGGTTACTTTCTTTTATTTTCTATATTTTATACTTTAGTTACTTTATTAGGGGGAAAAAAAAGAACATTTAATAAGTTTTTTTTTTTTGGAGCCAAAAACATTTAATAAATTGGGATAAGTGAAATCATTAAAAAAAAAAAAGGTCAAATTAAGGGCATTCATTAATATTGGGAAACAAATGCAATGGAGCTACTTTTTATAAACCATAAAACTACATTCACTATAAATAATAATAATAATAATAAAAAGTCAATATTTTAACTAAATTTTGTTCTTTTTGCTATTTCTTAATGCAAATGGGACTTAATAGATGCTTCATTAACGCATGAAACACTAGATAACAAAAATAAATGATTTTTTAATGGTTAGAAATATCCTAAATCAACCTTACCCTCGGTTCTTGAACCTAATAATAAATGCATACTCCCTCCTTGTTCATATAAACAAAATATTAGTGACATACTTAAATTCACTATTATTAATAGAGAATATTAAATTTGTGACCAAAAGAGAAAGAAAAAAAAAATTGTGTCCTTGTATTTTTTGCCGCTAATTCTATTAAGAGCTGCCGTCTGTAATCCGCTTATCTCTTAGAAGAAAATTTATCATACATATGATACATGCATCTACCCTATCACATAAGAGTGAACTTCACAAGTATGAGACTTACTTTATGTAAGAGGACAGATCTTATCCCTTTAATGTAACATCCACTCTTATTACACGAATGAGACTTATTTTATGTAAGAAGGTAAATCCCGTCCCTTCAAGGAAATATACCTTATTTCAAATGGCTTTTCCCTCACAATTGGTAAAACTCATTAATTGTGAGAGTCACCAGCTATAGGATGGATAAATATACACCAAAAACACGACATACTTTCTCTGTACCCCAAGGACATCCGAGTAAATTGATACCACGGGTCAAACGCTAGACAGCAATTAAGTTATGACTTATGATTTCGAATAGTTGGGGAGTAAACAGCAAAAAGTTATGATTTTCGTATCAGGTCGCCAAAAAACACTCTTTATCCCTGGTGCGCCCAAATTTTCATAGTATCACTGGTTACCATGAGCTCCACTTTGGCGCGCTTCATTCTCACCAGTGGGATTTCCACACAAGCTGGAAGTACCGCCAGAAACCATGCCTCTCTCCTTTTAACCCCCAGGGCAAGAAAATTTACTTCAACTGCCATACCCTTAGCTCAAAAGGTGACATTTTTACACATTACCCTCTTCTTTTTCTCAGCAACCAAACAGAGAAAAAAAAGTTGGGTTTTTTTAATTGTTTGTTTTTCTTTAATGGGCAGTCAAGTGAAGAACTGTTGGTGGTAGTTGGGGGTGGAGCTGCTGGGGTTTTTGGAGCAATTAGAGCAAAGACTCTTGCGCCTAATCTTAAAGTGGTGGTTATTGAGAAAGGGAAACCTTTGTCAAAGGTTTGTGTTTTATTACATATTCTTGGAAAATCTTATTATAAAAAAAATGCTATTTGGTTTATTATTCATATATATATATATATATATTAATGTTATTGTCTGTAGGTGAAAATATCTGGAGGTGGTAGGTGCAATGTGACAAATGGGCATTGTACTGACAATATGGTGAGCATTATAATTTATTATCATAAGTAAGAAATTTGATAAATTGAAGCTATGGGTGTAAGTTTTATAATGAAATAGCTCACACACTTTATGGCAATACATAGTGCCATAAGTTAAGTTATGGATGAATTGTTGTGTGGTGTTGGTGTGTAATAATATTGTTAAGCAAATGATTTTATCTTTGAATATATTTATTTTAATACTTTTTTTTTTTTTCAAGAAACCACATTTCTCTTGTCTAAATATTATGAGTCGGCCTCTTCAATGTAAATCATATTTGTTAGAGAAATAATGTTATGTCTATAATATTTTCATAATAAATTTTAAGTGGCAGGTTGTTATTGGCTATTATGGGTGGGCAAAAAAGTAATTTAAGTTGTAAATTCAAATTATAACCAATAACAACTTATCACTTATGATTTGTTGAGAAAGTGTTGTGAAAATGTTGTATACGTAGCACTTCTCTATTTGTTAAGTGAAATTGTCAGCTGCTTGTTAAAGAAATAATGTTATGTCTATAACATTATCACAACAAATTTTAAGTAACAGGTTATTATTGGCTATTATGGGTGGGCAAAAAAGTAATTCAAGTTGTAAATTCAAATTAGAACCAATAACAACTTATCACCTATGATTTGTTGTGAAAGTATTGTGAAAATATTTTATACGTAGTACTTCTCTATTTGTTAAGTGAAATCGTCTGCTGCATGTTATTCACTTATTTGCGTTTATGGGAACAAGAAATTTTCACCATAATTGAATCAAAGAAGTTGTTACAGGAATATGGGACTTGTTTTTGTTATGACAATGTTTTTACCGACAGTTATGTTCTACATTTTAAATGCCGCATTGTAATCATAATAATGAATTCCCACATGCCAAAAACTGTGGTTGATCATTTGCTCTACAGTTCTACACTCTAAAAATTCTAGAATAACTTATTCATCATCTGTTTTGGGAGTGGAACATGAAAATTTTTAGTAGCTTGGATTTTTAGGTGACATAAAATTTCAAGGTTATTAAATTAATTTTGGCTCATGTCTGGGAAGGGAAATGATTGAAATCATTCTTGTTATGATGTTTCTCAGTTGTTAACTCTATTAAAATGTAAAGAGTTTGCAGTTTTAATTGGCTTTATAACATTTTCTTCCTTTTTCCCAATTGGTTCGTTGCACTAAACTTAGTATATTGATGTTCCCTAAAAATTAAGAATTTGTTCTTAGATTCTTGCAGAACATTATCCTAGGGGTCATAAAGAACTGAGAGGATCTTTTTTCTACATGCACGGCCCAGTGGATACCATGTCCTGGTTTTCTGATCATGGGGTGAAGCTTAAGGTTTTCTTCGGAACTGCCTGTCACTTGTTCGTTTATTTTTTGTGCATGCATAATCTATGTTTATCTGCACATAGATTGAGGATGATGGAAGGGTATTTCCAGTCAGTAACAGTTCTTCTTCGATAATTGATTGTCTAATGTCTGAAGCAACGAGGTTAGGAGGTATGATTATTTATGAATTGACTAATGTTTCCTCTTATTTATCTTGCATTAAATTATATTGTAATGGTATGCCTTGGATATTAACTGTTTGTTTTCCCTGCATGACATCACATGCATTGCAATCGGTGGGCTACGCAGGGGTCTTGGGTTTCAGTGGCTGAGCTGACTTCCATCTATCCAATTCATAAATTATTTTGTGTTTCTTTTGCCAGTGTTCTATGTTTTAGCTTGATTTCACTTTGCACTGATCCCTAATATTTAGAGTTTCAAAAACAAATAGAAATAATCGCTCATGTTGTGAATGCCTTAGAAATAATTTCACTAAATGGCCTAGGTCATTGGTTTACCGACTATAGTAACTAGTAAGTATATTCAATGCAAATGATCCAGTGTTGTCTTTGGTGTCCAGATGCCTTGATGCTCTGATTACATTATTTATCAATTATTACAATTGTAACCTCCATACTTAGGTAACATTATTCATCTCTGGTAGCATTATATCTCAAAAAGTAGATAATTTAATCAGTAAACATTTTTTCTTAATGCTAGACTCAAGAGGGAGGACTTCTTTATTGAATGTGGGGTACAGGTTAAAAAATAAAAATCCTGGCATCTGAATATTTACTGGATGCAAGATGCTGGAACCCTGCTTCATGTCAAAATTAAAGGCTATTGCTATTGTAACTGAAGGAATATTTGAGGAATAGTCTGCTTCTTTATATATCCTCAAGCCTAAAAAGTTGTTGTTTGTAGCAATTTATGAGAGGGATATATTACTGCTGCATGATTCTTTTAAAAACTTCATATCGTATGGGAATATCACAGATGTTCATAAACCACTAAAAATGTCTTCACTTCATTAATGAGAAACCTTGTCTTTTTCTGCCATAGTTCTATGTTTTCTGTTCAATATATTTTACAGAACCTGAGTGATAGCCTTCTCAATATAATCCAACATTTTTGTGAGCTGCCTATGCTAAAAGTTCTTCAATCAGTTTCTTTGCAGACTGGAAAAGCTGTGACAACCGCTTCTGCTACTAGTGGTGGAAAATTCCTCATTAAGATTGAGAAGAGAACAATAAATTATGTTGAATATGTTGAAGCTGATTATCTATTGATTGCTAGTGGTAGTAGTCAGCAGGTTGTGATGAATAAGTGGTTCAATTGGATTGTCATGTATGTGGATTATATTTCTTGATAAGTTGTTCTTGTTCTTCTTACAGGGTTATAGTCTTGCAGCTCAACTTGGACATGCAATTGTTGATCCAGTCCCAAGTTTGTTTACTTTCAAGATTGAGGATTCACAATTGGCAGAGTTGTCAGGAGTAATGTTTATTTCAATCGAAATCTTTACTACTTTACAATAGCTCGCAATATCCTGTTCTTTGTTCTTTAAAACTCATATACTTGAGTGCGAGGGGAAAAAATTGTATGAGTGGTTCTTTACCCAAATAGTAGTTATTATTATCCATTTCTTGAGATAAAAGTAGAAGAACTAATAGAGAGAATATGTAAATAATTACTTTTCAGAAATGGTAGTATGGAAAATGATAACTATACCAAGTAATGGTTGTATGAATGATAAAATATTCTTATTCTAATTATTGATAAAAGAGAGTGTGCATCATGAGTTGCAATCCAGTATCATAGTAATGTGATATTGCGAATCATACAAATTAATGATGAGTATAACTGGAAAATTGTTTACAGGTTTCCAGAAGTAGCTGATTCTGTACATATCACATAAACTGTAACCTGATAATAACCTCTGCAATTAATTCACCATTACACAACGTGGATTTTTGGGAGCTATGGATTGTAGCTATTCTGAGTTTGATATTCTTCTTTTATAGTCATCATTTAGATGATTACTAGTTGTAGCTACTTGATATTGAAAGTATAATAGTCAATGTTCTATTTTAAGTGCGTAGCTCAGTCAATTATTTGTTAACATTTTTATGCCAGGTTACTTTCCCTAAAGTAAAAGCTAAGCTGAAATTAGATAATGTCCAAAGTAACATACCACAGCTCACACAGGCATGCTTCTCTGACTGCAACCATCTAAATACTTGATAATGTATACCATGTGAGACAACTTTGGAATTGTAGGTTGGGCCCATGTTAGTCACACACTGGGGATTCAGTGGGCCTGTTGTTCTTCGGCTATCTGCCTGGGGGGCACGAAATCTGTTCAGTTCAGGTTACAAAGGTAATGAAAGTTCCTTCTTCTTTTAATTTTCTTTTTCCTATACGGCAACCTGATAGCATTTTATGCAGGGATGCTTGTTGTGGATTGTACACCTGATTTGCATATAGAAGATGTGAAGTCCATACTTAATAAGCACAAGCATCGGTTTGTGGTAATCCTGGATCTTATGTTTTGCTTGCAGAGATTCTAGCACTCTCCATTAAGTTATTATTACTATATGTATGGCTGGAACTAGGAACTTTTTTTTTTTTTTTTAAATATGGAAATAGTTGTTGCTAGGATGTATTTATATCAATTCATGGTGAACCCAGCTTCCTATCTGACTATCATGCATAGAGTTGGATCAGTAGTTTAAGTAGGCCTAGCAATTTAAACATGGAATGTATGATTAGATACAACTCATTGCAAAAACCTGAGGTTAGCTTAAGATTGTGCAGTAGTAAAAGTAATGATCTTGTGTTAACATGCTCATTAACAGGTATTACTTAAGGTTGGGCAAGAAAGCTTATTTCAAATATAGTTTTAAACTAGATGCTGTGCTAAGCTTTCATGTTGACCTGCGGTGTTTACTTTTTGCATATGACTGTGACACACTAAAAATATTTTGATGTTTTGTTGTACTTGAATTGATTTTTGCTTGATTGTTTGTCCACATTTTCTGCAGAAGCAGAAAGCGGTCAATTCATGTCCTTCAGAATTTGGCCTTGTAAAGAGATTTTGGAAATATATATTGGATCGTGAGGTGTAAATTGGTGTTACAAGTTGAGAGTTCATATGCTGTCTTCTGGTGAAATTTTCCAGAAGGATGATTTTCTTTTTTCTGTTATCTATATGCAGGGTTTATCTGAAGATATGTTGTGGGCTTCTGTTTCTAATAACTCATTAATTTCTGTCGCTTCTTTGTTAAAACATTGTACGTTCAAAGTGACAGGGAAGGTAGGTTTCAACGCTTGAACTTTCCAGTTCTTTATGTTGTTCATGACTTCACGCTTTCTTGAGATGATACACCTTCTTTCCTTTTGAAGGGTCAATTTAAGGATGAATTTGTCACTGCAGGAGGTGTCCCACTTTCTGAGGTTACTCTCTCTCACTCTCGCCTCTCTCTTTCTCTCTCTCATTGTAAATATAACTCTGGTTTTCTTTCCTTTATGAAGATCGTGCTGAATACAATGGAAAGCAAAATACATTCACATCTATACTTTGCCGGAGAGGTAATGTTACTTGGGTACTTCCTTGCTTTCCATTCACACCCACTGCAACCAATAAAGGCCCATATATGGCCCTCAAAAGTTTGAATTTTCTGCAGGTACTGAACGTTGATGGGGTAACTGGTGGTTTTAATTTCCAGGTAAAACATCCATTTAATAACTAACATTAGCTGTTACATATTAATAAATTATATATCTTGCAGCTCTTCTTACAAATCCAAAATCAAATAATATCTCAATTAGCTTCTATGGGAAGCGCTTCCTTGTTAGTTGCTCTAGTAGGTTCAGCTTTTGATATAGCCACCATATATACAATTTTTCAATATAATTTCCGATTGTCTATTGTCAAAGTGGATCTGGTATTTCCTTCCCAGAAACTAGTACATAAGATGTTTCATGCATTTTGCTTTGCAAGAAGGATCGTCCTTTTTCCTTCTTTTCTTTTGGCCAAATGATAGAATTTGAGCCACTCTTTCCAGTGGTTGTAGTGGCCTAGGTAAGACAACCTATTTTTTGAAGAAAGATAATCCATGACTAACATGTAAGGTAACACGTCAACCCTTTCACTGTAGTGCAACAAGTGAAAGAGTTTTATATCTAGCCCTCATAGCCATCCAAGAGACTTCAATTTTTACTTTTGAGATATAGCTGTTTGATCATTATTCAGTTTTCTCTAAGCCCTCCTGAAAGAAACAAGATATTTTTTATTCCTCATTGAGCCATTAGTTTTTTCTTTTCAGAATGCTTGGTCTGGTGGATACATTGCAGGAACAAGTATTGGTAAATTAGCAATCAATGCTTATCTTCAGTAGGGAGTTTTATGACATAGACATTTGGACATGACTGCTGACCCATTAATGGTTTGCTTTCACACAGAGAGGATGATTTTTTGGGAAATAGTTCTCAGTGATTCATTGTTCACGAAGGTTCTGGTCAAATTGTAAATGAACATAGTCCTCTTTAAGTTTTATTTACATTATCAACCCCCTTATTGTCTCTCTTAATTCACTCGATAAACTATTCCATCATCCATAATGATGCAGCAGTTAATATGCTTGTGCAATTGTAATTCTAATATGTGATAAGTAGAACACGTTGTAGTTAATAATTAGTTAGAAAAGCTACAGCTGCTGGTCAGTTACAGAAATTAGTAGTTAGTATGCTGTAACAAAATTTGTTAGGGCTGAGACCAGCTGGCAGAAGCCATGTGTTGAGTTGGCTAGGATCTTGGCACTAGTAATTCAAGTGTACTTGTATAAATATTAAATAGGCCAAGGATTGTAAAGCTACTCAGTTTTAGATGAGAGTACAGATTTTAGCCTAAGTGCTAGTTTCCAAGAGAGTGCTCTTGAAGAGTTGATTTCCCAACTTAGCTTTTAGTTTCATTTCAATTCCTGCTTACTTTAGGTTTGTTTGCATCGCATAAATACGAACAAGTGGATACATAGCTATTCCTTAAGGAAAACTACACTCTACTCACGGTATGAGGCAAGCTTGCTTTGCTAACCTGTGGTCTAAAAAATATGAAGTTTTCCCATCTGAGTTCTGTGCCATTACTGCCAAAGTTTGATGTCAAAACATGCACTGGCAATTCACATGCTATTAGAAAATGTAGTATTTTACTCTTTTTTCTTTTTTTTTTCTTTTGGTGGTTTAAAAAGTTAGCATTTTACTAATTGGTGGTTTAGAAAAATGGCATTTTATCCAGAAGTGTTGTTTATAATTGTTGATTGGATGATGATGTTTGGCAGAAGAGCATAAGGAATTTCAAGGGAGTATACCTTAGGTGAGTAAAATGTCACTTTCAAAACATGTTGACAAATCGAAGTTTCCTAGCATCTTAAGTGAAATTTGCCAATATTTCTTTATGCGTATGCATGTTTATGAAACTTAAGGTGTTTGGCCGGATTCTGGCTCTATATGATTCCACAAGCAAGGTATCGATCGCTTGCCTATGTGTTGGATAGGTAGATACAAATTTACTTATCTGTCATACCTCTAATTAAGTTGACTATTACCTGTTGTACTAATAGCTGGGAAATGCTCATGAAAGACACAAAATAGTAAACAAAGGGGAGATGATGTTGCAGTGAGATTGATGGTTAGATATTAAATGAAAGAGTTAATTTAAAAGCTCTGCTCTTTGTTGATTATCAAATCTTGACTCAGGATTAGTTGTGTGTTAGTCCGAGTTTTATGTGGTTTCACCATCAAATGTCGAGGTCGTTTACCCTTTGTCTCGAAGAAAAGAAAAACTACTGGTTTGCCATAGGGATTGGACAGTGAGAAAGAAAATGAAATTCACATTATTTAGTGTTTGTTTGATTGAAGGAGTGGAAAAGTGGAAAGATAGAAAATAATAAGAGGATAGAAAAGATTTTATTTTCTCTCTTATTTGTTTGGTTGAGAGTGGATAAGTGGAGGGAGAGAAAAAATGAGTTTGAACAAATTTATTTATATACCCCTGTTGAAGAATAATGTCCAATTAAAACAAAAAAGTGACAAATAACCACAAAAAAAAAAAAAAAAAAAAAGAAGAAGCAATCACCCAAATTTATTAAAAAAAATAAAAATCATGTTCCAAAAAAAATCACATCTAGTTAAAAAAAAAAAAAAAAAAAAAAAGTATCATGCCAGACCCTAGAAAATCAAAAGAAAAATAAATAAATAAATAAAAGCCAACAAGGCAAGGCAACGTTGAGGGTATTTGTGTAAAGTGTATCTTTTAGCACTTTTTCTCCTCATTTTCATCCCAAATTGGGAGGATAAAAAAATGTAGGCCCGGAGGGAAAATTTTCTTCCCTATTTTCTGTCTCTCCTGTTTTCTCTCCGCAACTAAACAGTGAAAAATATTATTTTTTACCTTATTTTCTTCTCCCTATTTTCCACCATTTTTGTTTTCACCCCAACTAAATATACCTTTAAAGAAAATCTTATCCAAGCCAAACAAGCAAACATAGGAAGTTATAAAGAAATCACCAGGAAAATGACCAAAATATCAATTGTACAAGCAAACATAGGAAGTTTTGAAGAAATTAACAGGAAAATGACCAAAATATTAAATGCAACGGCAAACATAGGAAGTTCTAAAGAATAACAATGAAAATGACCAAAATATTAAATGTTAGGGGTCAGGATTTATAGTCTTTGTTAATATTATACCATAAAATAACATTGTATTAGATTTTTTTTTTTTTTTTTTTTGAGAAGATTTTGAGAAAAATATTAGATTAATATTTTAACACCATTAGAATAGGTATACCATTAAATAACTTTATATTAAATTAAGGAAAATGTTTGGCTCCAAACATGTTTGGAGCCTTAGACTCCAACCACTAATAAGAAGATGACATGTGTCTTAACACCATTTGATTAGGCTTTCTCATTTTTTGTAAAACGTGTACCAAATTTCATATTAAGGGTCTTTTTGAGATCTACTTATTTTGCTAAAATTGAAAATTTTTTGCTAAAAGTACTATAGATAAAGGTAAAAGTTAGCTGAAATAGTATAGTGAGCCTATAAATAGTACTAAAAAGTGCAGTGGGACTCATAAATAGTAACAAAAATAAACTGAATAGTAAAATAAGTTGGCAAAATTAATCATGCCAAACAAACACTAAGTGTGCGTTTGTGTAGAAATGAAGTAGCGTTTTTGGTTGGGTCTCACGAAACTATTCACAACCCAACCAAACTTGTGAAAACGTAGATTTCTAGGTAAATCTTAGGTCTCACGGCACCATTCATAACTTAAAAATTATTTTGTTACAGTGGTTTTAGTAATAAGTTTTCAGTTTTCAACAAAATAAGCGGTATCCAAACAAACCCTAAGCATGCAAAAGGAATTATAAATTAAAATTATTTCACTATTCAGCTTATTTTGCTACTATTCATGGGCCCCACTGCACTTTTTGGTACTATTCATAAGCTTTATACTATTTTTAACTAACTTTTACCTTTATCTACAATATTTTTAGCAATAATTTTTCAGTTTTAGTAAAATAAGCAGTATCCAAACACATCCTTAGTATTATTCAATTAATAAACTCATATACATCACTGTCAGTTTCTTTAAGATCTTCTCCCATCTCCCTGTGTGTATGTGTTAAAATAGTTAGTATTCTCAATATATATATATATATATATTTGAAATCATACCCTTTGTTACTTCCTTAATTGATGTCATTTTGAGTTACTTCTACTAGTGTTCCCTCCACTTGGATCAACTCACTTTTTTTTACCATTATATTAATTTCTTTTTTCTGAACATAACCAAACCATCTCAAGTTATTTTCTCTCAACTTTTCATCAATAGGAATTACCCCTATCTTTAAGTGGATTTTCTCATTTTAAATCTATCTTTCTATGTGCTTCCATTAATTTATACATCTTAACATTCTTATTTAAATTACACTTATTTTATGAATATGTTACTTTTTAATAACCCAACATCTAGTACCATAGAGTATAACTAGTAGTATAACAATATTATAAAAATTTCCTTTTAATTTAATAAGTATTATACAATCACACAAAATTCTAATGCGCTTCTCCACTTCATCCACTCTACTCTTATCCTATGAGCCATATCCTCTTCAATCTCATAAGTTTATCAAAATAACTTTTGGATCCAAACTCATGGTTTTTATATACTTTTAAAATACAAAAAACTGGAAATTCATAAATTTTGTAGTTAAGATAGTTATTGACCTCTAATTGTCTTGATTTTGAAATTGTTATAGGAGTATATATTATAGGTTTGGATTCAAATTACATATGGTGTAATTTTTGGTAATATTAAATTATTCAAAATTTATTATTAGATGTATATTTTACAAATCTACCGATGGTTACATTACAAGTTTTTCTTTTATATTCCATACTTGCAAAATTTTAAAACAATTAGAGATCAATACTTATTTCATCTATAAAATGTTAAAATTTCAATTTTTTTTTATTTATTTTAAAATTACACACAAAAAATGAGTTTATTAATTGAAAATTAAATAACATATTATTGAGATATAATTTGGTGTGCGTGTTTAGAAGAAAGGGAGTGTATAATTCAATGGTAATGCTATTATTAGACTTTTTCTTCTATCCAGCACCGATAAGAGACTAATTAGATTTTTTGTATTAAAAAAAGTCTTAATCTAAAAAAAAAAAAGTTTGGTTACAAACTTGACTTTATGTGTTCTTGCTCTCCATTCTCAAGATGTTTATTTCCCAACATAAACTATAGTTTCTAAACTAGAATAAAATAATATTGGGCTAATTATAACTTTCCCACTTATGATTTAGTCGAAATATTATGTTATGAAATTATTGGTTTTTTAATACATTGAGGTTAGTTCAGTTAGGGTTCCATAACCAACCTCGGTTAAAAATGGAGTATTGTTGTATTTTGCTCTTCTTTTGTGTTCTCTCTTCTAAAACATACAACCACAAAGATAAGAAATAAGAAAATGAATGGTTTTGTAAAAATTAGAACAAACATTACCACAATCATTATTCCATTGCAAAACCCTCAACTTTTGATCCTATATTTTATCGCTTTGTTTGTTTTAGCAAGATGTTTTTTAGAAAATTGGTCATTCAATAAGCATTTTCTATAAACTATTTCATTTTTCAATTTTTAGTAGCAACTTTAAATGAGTTGAAAAACTATATTTACTTCTTTTATTTAACTTGTTGTAAGATAGAGTTATTTTCAAAAAAAAAAAAAAAAAGTAGAAAACAAACTTTAAAAATAAGCCATATTTTTTATGTTGACCGAAAATAGTTTTCCTTTGACTCATCTTTTTTTATGTTACCAAACACTAGAAAACATTTTTTTTTTAAAAAAAAAAACTATCTTTACACAAAGTTTTCCATGGAAACAAACGAAGCGTTACTCTTTTATGTTTTGAGAGGAGAGGGANAAAAAAAAGTTTGGTTACAAACTTGGTTGTAGCCATTGACTACAACTCTTACTAAAAATTTATCATGGTTATTTTGAACATCTAATTGTTAGATTGTATGTTTGTCATATACTTAACACGCATAAATTTCATGTATAATTTTAGACTACAAAACTTGAAATTTAAATATTTTATCTTTAATCTTTTAGAAATTTTGCAAGCATAGAAAATATAAGAAGAAAATAAAATCTAATGGTAGATTTGTCAAAATTTGCATCTAATAAAAAGATATTGAGTAAAGTTGTAGCCATTGGCTACAACCAAAGTTATAACCAAACTTTTTTTTTTTTTTTTTTTTATGAGAAAGTTATAACCAAACTTTGTTCTTAATCTAATTAGTTACTTCAAGAAAAAAAATGTTTAGTTGCTAACCCATGCAAGATGGAAGATAAAGTCTAACGATAGCATTACCATCAACGAACCTCATACCACTTTAATTTAATTCAGCGTGCGGGTTAAGAAGAAGGAGAATGTATATAATTCAATGGTAATGCTATTGTAATTGTTATACTTTGTCTTCTATCCCACACTGGTTAGCAACTAATTAGAATTTAAAAAAATATATTATTCTAATTAGTCACTTCAAGGAAAAAGAACTAAAAAATAAAATTCTAATTAGAAGCTAACCCCATGCGGACACAGGATAAAGTCTAACAATAGTATTACCATAATCTTCAAACTTATACTACTTTAATTAGAGTTTTCACCCATTGTTTTAGTCAAAATAAGATATTCAAATAAATCCCACACTTCATTAAACCTAAACCTAAGCATAATCATTTGCCTTTTAATATTTATTTCTCCTTGTCAGAGAGTGTTTACCTTAGTGGTACATGCTGACAATGCTTCATCATATTGAAAGATGGGGAAAAAAAGCTCCATATACAGATATGCTCATAGATGATTAATAATAATGTGTAGTTATACTTTATAAACTTTTGAGACATTTAGAAATACTTACATCCTAAATATGTTGTCCTTGATGCCCCGTAGCTTGAATTCACACCCTCTTTTTTCTCCCCAAAACATTAAGGACTTGTTTGGATTGAGAGGGGGGGGGGGAGGGGGAGAGAGAGAGAGAGTAAAGTAGAGTTGACTGAAAATAGGCTAATTTTTGGCAAATTTTACTCTATTATATTAATTACTCAATGAATCTCCCCAAGATGTTTATTTCCCCAACATAAACTATAGTTTCTAAACCTAGAATAAAATAATATTGGGCTAATTATAACTTTCCCACTTATGATTTAGTCGAAATTTAAGTTGTTATCTGTTATTTGAAATTTGGCATTTTAATCACTTGAGGTTAGTTCAGTTAGGGTTCCATAACCAACCTCGGTTAAAAATGGAGCTAAATATGTATTTTGCTCTCTTTTATGTTTCTCTCTTCTCAAAACATACAAACACAAAAGAATAAGAGAAAATAAGATAAAAAAGTGAAGGTTTTGTAAAAATTAAGAACAAACATTACCACAATCATAGAAGCTTCCATTGCAAAACCCTCAACTTTTGATCCTATATTTTATCGCTTTGTTTGTTTTAGCGATGATGTTTTTTAGAAAATTGGTCATTTTTCAATAAGCATTTTCTATAAAACTATTTCATTTTTCAATTTTTAGTAGCAACTTTAAATGAGTTGAAAAACAATATCTTAACTTCTTTTATTTAACTTGTGTAAGATAGAGTTATTTTTCAAAAAAAAAAAAAGTAGAAAACAAACTTTAAAAATAAGCCATATTTTTTATGTTGACCGAAAATAGTTTTCCTTTGACTCATCTTTTAGAAATAAAAGAGAGCAAAAATACATGTTTAATCCTATTTTTTAACAGAGATGAGTTACAAAACCCTAACTAAGCTAACCTTAGGTACATAAAGTGTCAAACTTTAAACCACGGATAGACAACTTAAATTTCGACTAAATCATAAGTGGATAAGTTGTAATTAACCGAATAATATTTTAAATCTAGCAAAGAGATTTAAAAGCTTTTAAGAAACTCACCAAAACCAAAAAGCAACTTCTCTTTATTCACAAATTCAACTACTGCTTTGTTAGATTACGCTTAACTTGACATGCATACACAGACAAATACAAACGTAAGAAACTTTACCAATAACCGCTAAATGCTAAATGAAGCACGTAATAAGAAATTATTTGTTTTTGTCACGTCTAAGCATAATGTAAATTTTCTCGTGTTCACACTTCACACACACACACACATATTGTGTATATATTTGTTTGTAAAGTAAACTATATGCTCATTTAAATAAGTCGAGAGGCATAAACTAATAGCCAAAAGTTGCAACCATATAGTTCAAACTTTAAACATTAAGACCACCTGTAAACAACCTTACAATTTTGGCAGAGACGATAGAAATACCTTTTAAAATAATGAACCATGTGATCAGTAGGGTGCAAAGGCAAATAAATAATGTCTTACTTATGATTAATTACAGTTGTTTTCTCCTATTAAATAATAATACATAGTGTTTCCCAAAATTTTATTAAGAAAACTTTTTGAAAGCTCATCGTTCATGCATGATGTAAATTGTAACCCCATTGACAATGAGATGCGCAATGCTACAAGAGTTTTGCCAAATTTATTTTAAAGCTTCTATTATTATTATTATTATTATTATTATTATTATTATTTTCGAGAGTTTCAACTTATAGTGTGCGCTCTTGATAATATCTTTTTATCATTAGATTAAAACACTAATCAGTTTTTGATGTAAACGAATATTGAACTCCAGATTTCTTATTCAACTATCAGAAACTTTACGAATTGAGCTAACCAAAACCCACTTATATTTATAGATATGAAGTTATTTACTAGTGTAGTATAATTGACAAATAATTATACCAATTATAAGTTGATATCCATGAAATCATTGGTTCAAAACCTCTTGCAAACATTTTGGGGCCACCCTTAAGGGATTCCTTCTTGTAATAACTTAAGTGTGAATGGGACAAGGGATTGCATATACTCAAGAGAAGATTGGGCTCTAGATTTCTTATTCAACCATCAGAGACTTTACGAGTTGAGCTAACCAAAACTCACTTGTATTTATAGATATGAAGTTATTTACTGGTGTAGTATAATTGAAAAATAATTATACCAATTATAAGTTGATATCTATGAAATCCTCGGTTCGAAACCTCTTGCAAACATTTTGGGGCCACCCTTAAGAGATTCCTTCCTATAATAACTTAGTGTGTATGGGACAAGTGATTACATATACTTAAGGGAATTGTCAGAAACTCGAAGAAGTCTCAATACTTTAGTTTGTCAAAAAAAAAAAAAATGATCTTGTCTCATATATATATGTATGCTACTTATCATGAATATTTTTATTGTCACTCTCTCCTTCTCCCTTCCAAAACAGTAGGTGAGGTTTAGGGCCGTTTGGTAATGTTGTTTTAATAACGTTGTTTGTATTTTTTAGAAAGATATGTGAGTGAAAAAGTATGTGAAAATACGTGTAATATTATTTAAACACTGAAAACTGTTATTTAAACAATGATAACAAACGGGCCATTTTCTTGAATTATAAGAAAACGGGCTGTTTGGTAATGTTGTTCTAGTAACGTTGTTTATATTTTTTAAAAATATATGTATGTGAAAAAGTGTATGAAAATACGTGTAATATTGTTTAAATACTGAAAACTATTGCTCAAAACACCTTAACAAACAACCCCAATAATTAAAATTTTCTTTGAGAAAAAATAATTTAATATTTAATGACAATATATGTGATTTGGAGACAAGTTAGACCCCATAAAAAATTAATAATTTATGTCCGACGCAATGGCTTGCATCATAATCTTGTGCCTCACGGTACTGCCGTTGACGTGTAAAGTTGACAGGCACTAGTGTGACTATCTTCTTTCTGCGAAATTAACAGAAAAATTGATGTTTCTCAATTGTCACCAAGATGTGAAATGCAGGCCATCCTAACCAATTAATAAGGAGGACTGTAAAAAAAAAAAACAAAAACATATGAAACTCATGAAGGAAAATAGGAAAGAACATAGAAAACGACCAAAATGTATTTTCTTCAGATAATATAATGATACCCAATGTTTGATCCATCTCGAAAGGCATAAAGTTGTATATTCTAGGACCAAGACTTGTTGGATATCATATCAGACTTGAGTAATGAATGTTTAGTCATTGGATTACTACAACCATTTAAAACGGTGAAAATGATTGATTTTTTTTTTTCTTTCTTTTTTTATGAAAAGACTGTAACTTTATTAGGATGAAGATAAATTTAGTACATCTTAAACTAAAACAAACTTAATAATATTTGAATTTTCCATAACGATCAAATTATCAATACCCTTAATATACTAAGCTAAGACGTGTGGTGGCCAGTTACCTGTTCACTTAACATTTGAAAGTTGCATAGTCTTGAAGAGTTGTAGTTTTTGACAAATTCCTGCAATCACTTAAGGGTTGCTTACACTTAGCACCACATCCGCAACTAGTTGTGAGTCACATTCAAAGTGTGCATCTCTTAGAGTACTTGCAACAGTAGGTGCAAAATAGAAAAAAAGTGCATAATTTACATATTTTTACATATTTTGCTCAAAATTTACCCACATCAGCTCTTCTATATTACTATAGCTATCCATTATTGCTATAGTAACCGTGTAAATTTACACGGTTACTATAACTTTGTAGTTTAATATTTTAATATTTTTTCTCTCTCTTAGTTGTACCCCCTCACTTTCATTTTCTCTCTTTTTTCATTTCAAAATCTCTCACCGAAACCCTCTCTCTCTCTCTCTCTCTCTCTCAAAGTTGCATGGTCATACATCTCACTACCACTCACTGCTACTTGCCACTCATTGCTTCCACCTCGCAAAGCCCTCCTCGATCTCACCCTTACCTTAGCCAAACTTGAACCCAAGCAACCTATGCCGCTTGCCATTGCCACCTCAGTGGAGGTTTTCCTTCTATTTTTTCGTTGTTTGATTTGTGGGTTTGAGGATTTAGATTTGGCTTGGCTTTTAAAGATATAATGTTGCTTGCATGTGCTTGGTTTGGATTGGGTTTTGATTTCAAATGTATTTGGGTTCTCAAGAAAAATTTGGTTGGGGTTTCAGGTATGGTGGATATGGTTTGAGATTTCCTTGGATTTGTTGTTTGTGCTATGTGGGGTTTGCTGTGGACTTGGTTTGAGATTTTAGGTGTGGGGTTTGCTTCAACATGGGTCAGATATATTGTATGTATTTTGGTGGTTGTTGTGATGGTTGTAGTCGTGGTGGTGGTGGTTATGGCTGAACATGTTGGGATAAATCCTCGTTTATGTGTGAATTAAATTAAATATAACCTAAGTAATAAAGAAAATAGAAATCAATGCAAGCGATAAAAAAATAACCAACAAGAACATCAAGAAATTACATGAAAAACCTTCCGCTATAGAGGGAAAAACCACGGGACAAATCCAATCAATCAAATATAATAAAAATAGAGATTACAATACTCAAATTATACCAAAAACCTGAGTTCACAATAAATTGGGAAACTACAATAATATCTCTAGGAACAAATACAACCCCACCACAAAAACCAAGTAGCAAGATCTTTTACTCTGAATACTTCAACTTTCTGCGGTTGTAGCACCCAACTAATTGTCCTAGAGAAAACCTCTAATTTATTTTCGTTGTGTGTCTTGAGCAAAAGAAAAATCACATTTTCCTTTTTCTCAGTGCCACACAAAAAACTAATCTTTTTTCTTCAGTCAGCTCCAAAACTGTATTTCACTATTTAGTCTCTCTCTAAATCTCTCTTACTATATTCATGAAACCCACACGCACAAGCTTTATATAAAAGCTTTGCCGCCTAACACTCCTAATTCAATTAGGAATAGAAGTCTTTGACTTATTGAGCAATTGGTACACTTATTTCTATATGAAATAGGATTCCATGTGGGTTGGACTTCAGGTGCCGTGCACCTCATGAGAACATAGGTGGTGGTGTGATGGTAACTATGAGAGAGAGGGATAGAGAGAATGTTGAACTGTTGAAGAAGTAATAAATATATATATATATATATATTGAAATAAATTTGTAAAGTAGAAAAACTGATGGGATGTTTTTAGAAAGTGGGTAAAATATAAAAAATAGTTTTTTATATTAAAATAGATAAGAATTTATACACATATTAATGTGAGTGCTCTTATACCAACTTTCCATACAAAATGATTGATATTTCACTGTCTTCCATATGTCCAAGTAAAATTAAATAATTAAAAATTTTCGTTAAAAAAAATGTAATAGTTAAAAGTTAAAACAGAGTTCAGAAATACTATTAGCTGTGTGTTTGATTGGGTAGCTAGCCAACCATCCAAGGTAAGCAGCCAATCAATCTTTTAACCACTTTGATTGGGTAGCTGTGTGTTTTTTAAGACTTTGATTCTGTTTAATTATGAAACTGTGGCCCCTAAAGGAGGGAATTAAGGGCCTCAATTTGTGTTATTGTATCATATGGAGATTCTAAAGAATTATGCTCAAACCACTCAAGCAAATTTTGATGCCTATGAATATTCATCCCTAACACAATCATATAAAAGAAATTCTGATTTCAGGGACTTCTCATTGATTTGCAGGAGTGAAAAGTAAAGATTATAGAACTTGTCCATGACGCTAACCAACACCAATTCAGTGGTAAAATAAATTAATCAAAGTTTTCTAAGTCAACAGTTTACAATTTGAAAAGCAGATTTAGTATGTGTTTGAATACCGCTTATTTTACTAAAAACAAAAAACTTGTTACTGAAAATATTGTAGCAAAATATTTTTTATTGTTGCAAATTACTGTTCATGCGTTTTTATCACTTGACTAGTCTATGAACAGTGCCATGGACAAGCCCAAAAAAGGCGCAATCTCAAAAAACGCAGCTACAGCCGCTACACAAACGGACCCTTAGTGTGCTTTAAAAGTCATGTAAATTATTTTCATTCTAATATCTCGAGTCGGGTTTAGCTTACCTTAAGTATTTTTTTAACTGGAATATTTTTTTGTTTTAATGAGAGACTGTCACGTCACCTACTAACTAAATAAAATGTAGAGATTAAAATTTATTACCACTTGACATTGTATATTTAAAACGAAATAATATATCCAGTTAAAAAAGTACCGAAGATAAGCCAAACTTTTCAGACTCAACAAAATGCTTGGTGTAATTTTTGATTTTTAAACAAACAAAGAGGAATATATACTCCATCTATTGTCATTAACCAAAGAAGAATCATTAGGATTCACACACATCCCAAAAATTTTGGGACATTCGCTTCCCAATATAAGTTAAAAACACCAATAGACTACAAAAACTAATCCTATAAAGTGACCAAAGAACATATAGTGGAGCTTTGAGTCAATGATTATGTGAGTATTGATGGCCGAGTTTTGGTTCAAAAAGCCATGACACAATTAAGTGTATGAAATCATTAGAAGCCACTAGGTTCTGCTCAAAGGATCTCAAAGCGTGGGACCTCCTCAACCAAAATGAATTAAGTACTTTTAACTATTTACCTCCCTAAAAAAGCAATCACAAATTCAAACCCCACTTGTGCAATGACCTATTCTTAGCCACACCCTTTTAATGCTTTAAACAAAGAAAACCATATCGTAGCATCAAAATCTACGATAATGACAAAGACTAGCAACAAATCCCAGCTACATTAACACACACGTATCCATCTTTCATCCAGATCCACGTCATGGTTTTAAAAGTAGGATCGAATTAATAGGTCAAATAAATTGATTGGTCCTGATCATGAGCATAAATTGTTTAACTTATCAAGAATAAATATCTATATATTATTTTACAATTGATTCTAACAAGTGCGGTCAGTTAGTTGTAAGTTTCTCCGACTAAACGAACTTAATTTTTTAAAATATAAACCAATCAAATTTACATTAAAAAAGCTAAAAATAATTGAAATAAGTTAAATCATTTGAACCGTCAAGAATATATATCATTATATTATCTTATAATCAGTTTTAGCAGGTGTGGTCAGTCACCTGTTTTTTTTTTTTTACTAGACAAATTTAATTATATACTCCATCTATTGTCATTAACCAAAGAAGAATCATTAGGATTCACACACATCCCAAAAATTTTGGGACATTCGCTTCCCAATATAAGTTAAAAACACCAATAGACTACAAAAACTAATCCTATAAAGTGACCAAAGAACATATAGTGGAGCTTTGAGTCAATGATTATGTGAGTATTGATGGCCGAGTTTTGGTTCAAAAAGCCATGACACAATTAAGTGTATGAAATCATTAGAAGCCACTAGGTTCTGCTCAAAGGATCTCAAAGCGTGGGACCTCCTCAACCAAAATGAATTAAGTACTTTTAACTATTTACCTCCCTAAAAAAGCAATCACAAATTCAAACCGCACTTGTGCAATGACCTATTCTTAGCCACACCCTTTTAATGCTTTAAACAAAGAAAACCATATCGTAGCATCAAAATCTACGATAATGACAAAGACTAGCAACAAATCCCAGCTACATTAACACACACGTATCCATCTTTCATCCAGATCCACGTCATGGTTTTAAAAGTAGGATCGAATTAATAGGTCAAATAAATTGATTGGTCCTGATCATGAGCATAAATTGTTTAACTTATCAAGAATAAATATCTATATATTATTTTACAATTGATTCTAACAAGTGCGGTCAGTTTTTTTTTTTTTTGAGGAAGAAGATTGCAACTTTAAATTAAACCAAGGCTGTTGAATCAGCCTGTACAACTTGGAGAATATCTGGTGGTACTTCATCCATCCAGACATTTACATCGGGCGTCAAAATAGCCATTCTAGCCAAACTGTGGGCTACTTTATTTCCTGTTCGACAAACATGAGTACAGCTAAAATAAGAGAAATCACTTGCTAATCGTAAAACATCAGAAATCAGGTGTCCGTGTAGAGCAAGAGAAGGACTTGAGTTGGTTAGGTCCTTGTGAATGACTTCGGAGTCTCCTTCAAGGATGACTTGACTAATGCCAATCTCATAGGCGAATTCTGCTGCTCTTCTTGCTGCCAAGGCTTCGACCTGTGCAACTGTGGATGGCAGGGGTATTTGCTGTGAAAGGGAGGCCATTACTGCTCCTTCTGAGTTGCGAATGACCACACCTATTCCAGCCCTGCCTTCTTCTTTGAAAAGTGCTCCATCATAATTGACTTTGAACTTCCCAACATCAGGTGGCTTCCATCTGGTGTGCTTCCGGTGTAGCTGTTTCGGGAAAGCTGGTTGAGCTGAAATGAATTCCTTCCTTCGTTCCCTTGCGAGTTGCAGAACCTGGTTCAGTGGGCATTGAGGCTCATTTACGCGAGCCTTATTTCTGCGATTCCAAATTGTCCACGCCGTGTATGCCAGCAGCGAGGGGTCTTTGTCTTCCTCCAAAGCTCGACTGAAAATCTCCTCTGCTGTCTTTCCTTGCATTGTTGACAGCCACTGCCACTGTTGATCCGCTGCCCAAGCTCCCTGCACATCAGAACAAAAAAATATAGCATGTGAACAGTCCTCCGTTTGCACTTTGCACTGATCACATACTGCATTAGTTGTGATTCTTCTTCGAAGCAGATTTGCTTTTGTTGGGAGTGCTTCTCTACAGGAGCGCCAAACAAAATTCTTGATCTTATTGGGGATATCCATCTTCCATAGTTTTTTCCAGCAACCAAGGGAGTGTGATGACAATTGCTGAGTGGGTTGGCTTGTGCTATTCTCTTCAACAAGGAACCTGTACCCTGAGTTCACAGTGTACTGACCATTAGGTGTGAAGGGCCAAACCAAAGTATCACTTTGGACATAGGAGCTCAGCGGGATGTTTTTTATGACTTCTGCCTCTTCTTCATTAAAACAGTGATCAATAACTTCTTCCCTCCACCTACGGGTTGATTGATTGATCATGACTTCCACAGCAGAATTTTGTTGTCCAAAAATCATTGGGGAGGAGACTTTTGGCTGATTTCTTATAGGTAACCAATTATCACCCCAAATTTTTATATGCTTCCCATCACCCACTCTCCATAAAGCCCCTTTCAAAATTAGTTCTCTTCCCTTTAAGATGCTCTTCCAAGCATATGAGGCTGAGGTAGACTCTTTCGCATCCAATATTGTGCCATTGGGGAAGAATCTTGCCTTAAACACTCGAAAGAAAAGAGACTTATCATCATGGAGCAATCTCCAAGAGAGTTTAGCCAACATTGCATCATTGAACATGGTAAGATCCTTGAAACCCATTCCTCCTTGATCTTTGTGCTTACACATATCCTCCCATTTCACCCAATGAACTTTCCTCCGTTCACCCCTTTGCCCCCACCAAAATTTTCGAACGAGGGTTTCAATCTCATGGCACAGAGTAGTCGGTATTTTGAAACAACTCATGGCATACGTGGGTATGGCTTGGATAACAGATTTAATGAGGACCTCCCTCCCTGCCTGTTACAGCACCTTCCCTTCCCATCCTTGTAACCTCTTCCACACCTTTTGTTTTAATTGGTCAAAACTTTCTCTCTTCTTTCTCCCAACCAAAGTCGGTAAACCCAAATAAGCTTCGTATTGTTTCAATTCGGTTACACCCATTTCTGCCATTATCTCAGATTGCAAGTCCAACGGGGTGGACTTACTAAAGAAGAGTGTTGTCTTCTCCTTGTTTAACTTTTGGCCTGAGAGATTCTCATAGGTAGATAGGATTTCAAGAACCTTTTGGCATTCACTTCTAGTAGCTCTGCAGAAAAGGAGACTATCATCTGCAAAAAATAAATGCGTTAATTTTGGACCATTCCTACATATGGATACCCCTCTAATTTCCCCATTATTTGCAGCAGTCTGAATGAGCCGGTGAAGGCCCTCTGAACACAATAAAAAGAGATATGGGGAAAGGGGATCTCCTTGACGGATACCCCTAGAAGGTACTATATGTCCCTGCGGTTCACCATTTATTAGCAGGGAATAGGAAACAGAGGTAATACAAGCCATGACAAGAGCAACCCACTTCTCATTAAAACCCATTTGCCTCATAACATCCTTCAGGAAAGACCATTCCACCCGGTCATAAGCTTTACTCATGTCAAGCTTGAGGGCCATATAACCTGTGGACCCTGAATTATGATTTTTCATATAATGTAAGGTTTCAAAAGCAACCAAAATATTGTCTGTAATCAATCTACCCTTGAGGAAAGCACTCTGATTTTCTGAGATAATATGAGGTAAAACTCTTTTCAATCTATTTGCAAGGACTTTTGAAAAAATCTTATAAAGCACATTGCATAGACTTATGGGTCGGAACTGAGAGACATTTTCTGGGTTTTTTACCTTAGGGATCAAGGTAACAAAAGTATGGTTAATAGTTGCAGGCAATGAACCAGAATTTAAATAATTCAAAACTGTTGTTGTGATATCACCTTTAACCAAGTCCCAGTAGTTCTGAAAGAATAGTGGTGGCATACCATCCGGGCCCGGTGCTTTAAGGGGAGCCATTTGCTTAAGGGCAACTTCCACTTCCCATGCTTGAAAATTTTCTGTAAGAGAGGAGTTCATATCTTCGGTCACAAGCTGTGGGATGGAGTTCAATACTGTCGGCATGCTTTGGAGATTTGTGGACGTAAATAACTCTTTGTAATACTCAATGAAGACCTCTTTAATTTGTTCCGGCTGTGTACACCACTCCTCTGCCTGATTCCGAATACCTGAGATAGTGTTTCTGCGCTTCCTTAGAGTGGCTCGGCAGTGGAAAAAACGTGTATTTCTATCTCCCTCTTTCAAATACAAAGTTCTTGATCTCTGCCTCCACATTCGCTCCTCCTTGTCCATCAATGAGTTTATTTCTTTTTGGATGGCCATTAACCGGATCGCAGAGCCTCCTTTTAGCGCTTGCTTCTCCACCCGCGCCAACTCTTTCCTTTTTTTTGCCAACTGGTTTCGTACATTACCAAAACGTTCATGACTCCATTTCTTCAATTCTTTCCCACACGTTTCTATCTTCCTCAACACTTTTGTTTCCTCCGTACCCTCCACTCTTGCTTGCCAAACTCCCTCCACTACTTCTCTACACTCCTTGTCGGCCAACCACATCTCCTCGAATCTAAAGAGTTTTTCCCTCTGTTTAAAATCCAAAACTGCTTGCACAATCCATAGCATCTTATGGTCTGAAGTCGTGCTATCCACATGGTGGACTACCGTACCGGCAAAGTTAGAGAACCAAGCTTGTGAAGCAACCACTCTGTCCAATCGTTCCCAAACAGAGGATCCATTCTGGCAGTGTCTACTCCATGTGAAAGGAAATCCTTTAAAGCCCAAGTCCATAAATCCGCACTCATCTAGGACTTCTCTAAACTGTTGCATTTGGTTGTGAGGGCGAAGTCTACCACCTGCCTTTTCAGACTGCTTGACTATCTCGTTAAAATCACCGGCACAAAGCCACGGTAGAGAGCTTTGTCGGTGGAGTTGACGTAGAAGATCCCAGGACTCGAATCTTCTGTGAGTTTCGGGTTCGCTATAGAAGCCTGTAAACCTCCATGGCTTCTCTGAATTTTTATTGATTGTAGCATCAATGTGGTTTAGTGAAGAAGACACCACATCCACTTCCATTCCATTTTTCCAAAAAAGCACTAAACCTCCACCCCTGTTAATTCTTTCAACAAAAAATTTCTGATCAAAATGGATACGATCCTGAACGTAATTTAGCCTTGCTTCGTCTGCCCATGTTTCGGCTAAGAACACGAGAGAAGGATCTTTTGCCTGCACTCTATCCGCAAGCTCTTGAACTGCACGTTGGTTCCCAAGCCCCCGGCAGTTCCAAACTATGCAACTCATTTGGACTGGCGGGACTGGGAACCAGTCTCCGCCAAAATAGAGGGATTTTCTTTATCATCACATGAAACCACCAACTTCTTGCATGGTAACTCATAATGATCAACTACCATCTCCACTGGACGTTTGACACCAATGGATTCTTCTACCGAAACCTGGGAACTGACTGATGGCCGAGCCAAACGTTTCCATGTTGGCTGTGGGTTCTTTCCTACAGTAACCGAGGGCTTAGGAACATTTGAAACAACTGTGGAAGGTGATGAATAAACCTGACTCTGATCATGTGGTCCCATTTGTTTATCAATTTGAAACTTCCTCCCCACGGCTTGCATGGCTTGCATGGTCATATCCTCACGTGTATCAATAGCTGGCTCCCTATTAATGGAATTCTCAATGAATCCGAGATCTTTGTCTATTTCCCGGATTTTTTGCTCAAAAATATTCTCCTCTGTTTCAGGATCCCTTAAATTCTGCTCTGTGTCCTTATTTGGCTCCGTGGACCCTTCCAAATTTGACATTATATCTTCCATAGAATCCGCCCCCATATCCTCAGTTTCCTTTTCTATTTGTGTTTCCCTTACCGGCGTAGTGACTGTTACTGGTCTCTGTTGTGCCGCCCTTCTCCGCCGTGAAGAAACATTTTCCTCTCGGTCCTCATAGTAACCTGAAACCCTTATCACTCTGTTATTGGTGGCTACATTTGGTGGGGCACGAAGCCATGAGCCATATTGCTGCGATGATAACTGGAGAGTACCCTTGCTCTGGATCCAAATGTCACAATCCTTATCTCCATGATCAAGACAACCGCACCAGTAACAGATGTTTGGCAAGCGCTCATATTTAAAGCTAACCCAAATCTTCTCGCCATCCTCAAGTTTGATAACTCTACCTCTGCATAAAGGTTGGTAAACATCCAAAGTAACCCTTACTCTCATGAAACTTCCACCTCCACCCTCATAGTTTTCATTTGAACGATGAACCTGACCAATGGCTTCGCAAATGTCTTCGGCCACTGATCTGTTCCTGTATCTAATAGGAATATTATGAACTTGAACCCAAAAAGACACCTTATCGAAACTAAGTTCCTCAATCGAGGAATTTCTGTCAAACCTCTGTGTTACCACTAGCGACTTATCGAAACTCCATGGATCATTTGATAGTATTCTGTTCACATCCTCTTCGCTGTCAAACACAAAAAGGACCTTATGGTCCCCTTCTCTCTGGATCTTAAAACCGTTTTCAGACCTCCATAGTGGCTTAAAAGTCCTAGCAACGGCTTCCATATTCAAAGCCCGTCGCGTTAGGAAAAGTGCAGCAATGATAAATTCCTTGGACTGACGATCTTTCTTAATGCAGAGATCATCACCTTCCCTTTCCGAAAGGGATAGGCAATTCCATTGTTTTGTAAGATCATCCATTGCTAAAAAAGAAACACAAGAAAAGAGAAAAAAGGAAGAGAAACTGATTTGGACAATATGAGATATAATAAAAAAGAGTGTTTCCCCACCCCTCAAAGAAAAAACCCACTAGCCCTACATGTAACTTTGTTACAGAGGGGAAGAAAGATCCTTACAAGAAGGAACTAAAATTCTACTGCCTAGGAAGAGTTGGGAGAGATACCAACTTTCCAATCGCAGAGAAACTTAATCCCCGGTCAGTTAGTTGTAAGTTTCTCCGACTAAACGAACTTAATTTTTTAAAATATAAACCAATCAAATTTACATTAAAAAAGCTAAAAATAATTGAAATAAGTTAAATCATTTGAACCGTCAAGAATATATATCATTATATTATCTTATAATCAGTTTTAGCAGGTGTGGTCAGTCACCTGTTTTTTTTTTTTTTACTAGACAAATTTAATTTTTTTAAATATAAATCAATCAACATTAAAAAATTTGCTAAAATGATTAAAATAAGTAAAAATCAACCAAATAATTTTTTTCTTTTTTTGTTGGAGAAACAACCAAAGGTTTTAGCAGGTGCAGCTAGTTACTTGTTGGGTTTTTTGACGAGACAAATTTAATTTTTTTTAATATAAATGAATGGACATTAAAAAAAAAAAAGCTAAAAATGATTAAAATAAGTAAAATCAGCCAAATTGGCAGTTACATTATGTCGGGCCGATTTTTAAAACCATAATATTTTATTATTATTATTATTTTAGATTAGATATATTTATTCTGAATCACAGAAAAGCGTAGACTCGCGGCCTTGCCTTTTTATTGCATATTCCAGAATCCAAAAGAGCTTCGTATCCAAACACTCTCACGTCCCACCTGTCCCGTGTATATATATATATATATATATAAATAAACACACAACACCTTTTCCATTTCATAATTCAGATATATCTTTCTCACTCTCTTATTTTTCCCAAGTTGCACACTTTCTCTCCAAAAAAAAAAAGAAAAAAAAGAAAAAGCAAGCGCTTCTCTCTCAACTTTTCTCACTTCCGTTAGTACCGTTTCTCTTCCTCATTCTCATTGCCTTTTTTCACTTTTTCCGGTATGCTATGTATGTGAGTGAGCGAGTGATTTTCTTTGAGCTTCTTTGTTAATGGCGTGATTCTTGTTGTATCTTTTTGTGTTTGTGTTGGATTTGAGCAGTGAAGCTGGAACAAGAAGTTTGAGTTGGAATCGGATTCGGATTCTGCGTTCTTGAAAAAGGTAGAGAGAGAGAGAGAGAGAGAGAGAGAGAGAGAGAGTTGTAGAAAGTTCCAGAGAGTTCTTGAGACAAAGAGAGATGAAGGACGAAGGAGGTGATTTTGGAACGAAGATAAAGATTGGAGTCTGCGTGATGCAAAAGAAGGTGAAATGCGGCTCCGAGGTTCCTTTCTTTTTGCTCAGTATTGTTTTTGTTTTTTGTTTTTCCTATTCCATAGTAAATATGAAACAGAGTTTGTAATGAATCTCAGAATGTAGGTTATATATGGCTCTGTTTTTTCAATCTTGAGCGATTAATCTGAAATCTGATGTTGTCATTAGGCGAATTCTGGGCCGATGCGGCAGATTCTCGATAGGTTACAAAAATTTGGTGAATTTGAGGTACTTCTTGTTTGTATCTGTTGTGGATTTGGCTTGTATTTCTTTTTGTTAAAGAAAACGAATACAGATTGAAAGGTTTTACGCTAATGATTGCTTTATCTGCAAAGAATTTTCAGTGTTTATGTTTTGCTTCTTTCGTTGTGTGGTTGTAGATCATAGAGTTCATGGACAAGACCATTATTGATGATCCAATTGAGAGGTATAATTTTTTTTAAAAGTGATTACATGAAACTTTAGTGTGATTTGGTGCATTATATCTTAAAGATATTGTTTTTATATTTGTTGATTCTATTTTGTTACGGCCAAAAGCTTCGAACTTGATATGCATATTTTGTAAAGCATATGCATATCACATCAGTAAACAACCCTAGCAAAAAAGATTATTATACCAATTTAAAACAATTAGTTTAGGTGCTTAGGTGGTGTTTTTTTTTTTTTTAAAGTAATACTGTTCAAAGAGGAAGAATTCGAATTTCTAAAAAGTGGAGATTCCTTTTTTTTGACATTTCGTTGCTATTATAAATAGAGGATCAAGCCAAATCAGGTCTGCTTGAGGATGAAGGACACCCTCCTTTGAGTTATAATTTGTTTCCTTTCCGAATTATAGTTTGATTAAAACAAATTGTTTGACCCAGTAAACTTTTTTTTTTCCTGATATAAAGTGAAAAGTTCTTATCCCAAAAAAAAAAAAAAAAAAAAAAATCCAATCCAAAATTATTAAAATATTTTTTTTTTCCTTGTTTCTTGTTTTTTTGTTTCTTTTCTTTTCTTGTTGATGTATGATGACTAATTTGTTGTAGTATTCTTATTTCAGCTGGCCAATATGTGATTGTTTAATTGCCTTCCATTCTTCTGGCTATCCTCTTGAAAAGGCTAAGGCATATGCTGCTTTAAGGAAGTAAGCTTTACATCTTCTTTTGCATTGACTATATTGCAGTCATCAATCTCAGCGTTCTCTTTTAACAGTCCAAAATAGTTATTATAATAACTATAAGTTTCGTACATGCTCTTTGTGATCCAGGCCTTTTCTAGTAAATGAATTGGAGCCACAGCACCTTCTTCATGACAGAAGGAAGGTATATGAGGTATGCTCTCAAATCTTTTGTCGGGGTTTAGCATTTCATGGTAGGTTTTTGCATGAGGTTCATTTTTTCTTTAAATCATTTGTGTTAGTATGATCATTTTTTTTTCCTTAAATACTTCCATTCTTATTTTCCATGTTTAAGGCATGAATTATTTACAAGGCAAGAGCCTGTAGAAGATTTACAAGAATTATTAAGAAGAATTTGTATCAAACAGAAAAACGGAGAAGCGTGATTTATCAAGAAGAAGAAAGTGTAAATGTAATGCATCAGCATTTATAGCGGTAGATAGAGCACCTGATGAAGTTGAGCTCTAGCTGCTCCTAACTTATAAACCTCCTTGACTTCCTAACAGACCTCTACAACTACTTAACAGCCTTCACAACAAATTCTGTAACTAATCAACAGCCTAACATACTAACTGTTTACTTCCATAATTTCAAGTTTTAGTTGCTTTATGAAGTACTTATTTGAGTTCTTCACTTCTTCTGGTAACGGCTGCCCATGGTACTGTTAGGCCATCCCCTATAAAGTACTCATTTTTAATTGAGACACAATGGGATCACAGGCAAGTGCTTGACCATGGATTAGTTACTAGGGCGTTTGGTTCACTTAATGTCACATCACAATGTAATGTTAGCTTTATGTAATCACATAATAGCAATATGACGTGACCTTGTTTGGTTCACTAGTTACATTCCCATGATATTCCAAAAATGAATTTCTTGCAATCATTAAAATTTTAGAATGAATTTCCACAAATTTCCATTTGAAATTACCAAGTAAAATTATATTTTTAATAAAAAATCACAAAATAACTAAACAATATTTCACTTTCTTGTACTTTCTCACCAACCAAACAACTTAGATCCAACAAAATTTCCTATCCAATTTCACAAATGTCTCTTACAATCAGATTTCAAATTCTGTACATCACAAGCAACGCACAAAAGATACAACCATGTATCTCTTGAATCTAAAACTACAAAGTTGGGGAACTGAAATATTCAAATAAGAAGGAGCTTCTATGTGGATGTATATGCTTTAGTTGTTTGGGATTGATTGGGTCATGCTAGGTTCAGTTGCAAACTTATGATTTTGTTGGTATAATTGGCTTGGGAAACATAATTCGGATAATTGGAATTTGGTTCTAGGCTGTTTGATGTTGACTATTTGAATTGAATGTAATCAGCGTTTTTTTGAGGATACTAAGAAATCTCTAGCTTAGTTGTTAGATTTGTGCCAATGGACTCTCTTTGATTGGTCTCAGTGTTGGGGTCTCTTGGATTGTTCTGCACTTTTGGATTTTCTTTTGTCTCTTAGAATGGTTTAATGACTGTTTGTTCCTATTTGTTTTTGTTTGCTTTTTATTCTCTATCGTGAACTCTGTGTATCTTTACTTCTATTCTTTTTTCAATAGTATTTCCTTTCTTACCTATCAAAAAAAAGGAAAAATAAGAAAAGAAAAGAAAAGTGAGCCAAAGACCCATACACACCCCAAACTCTACACAAACCAAATCAATTCCAAACTCTACAAAACAGAATGGAAATCTCGAGTTCCATTGCCTCCAATGTTGTGGCCAAGCTTAAGCCCAGCCTTGCCGAGCTTCTCTGCCACTAGTACCATTGGCTTTGTGGCTAAAGAACCAGAAGATGACGCCGCCAAAACCACCACCACCAATGGCTTTGAGGTTCGCCGAAGAAAACCCTAGGATTTGATGACGCCATTGTAGCTCTGAGATTTGAGCTAGGCTAGGGTTTGATTTGAGAGAGAGAGAGAGAGAGAGAGAGAGAGAGAGAGAGAGAGGGCTATGTTTAATTTTCAGTTTGTGAAAATAATATATGTAAGGGACAATTTTGTAATTAAAATTTATTAGTATGGGTAATTTTGTCAATTTGATAAATTATAACACTCCAATAAGTAAGTAATGTAAGATTACCCCGTTTAATTAGGTAATGAGATTAAGGTAATGTGAAATATTTTGTAATCTTAGATTACTGCAATCATATGCACAACAAAATGAACCAAACACTATAATGTTCAAATTATGGTAATGTGACCTTAATGTGATGCATATCACAGCGAATCAAGCACCTCCTAAGGGAATTTAAGTATCACCCAGTCCTGGAGTATGTATATTAAGTACTTCATGCATGAACTTGATTATAACTGACCTATCTCATGCCAACTAATTTTATTTTTATTTTTTTAAATGTTTTGATTGTTAACAATATTGAATGATATAAAATTAATATGTTATTTTTCTGGATTCAAGCAACTACAAAGGTATGGAGTCCATGTTCCAAGATATGCCCTTGTAAATAGAGAAGTACCATATCAAGAGCTGGACTATTTTGTTGAGCAAGAAGATTTTGTTGAGGTTCATGGTAATCGTTTTTGGAAGCCATTTGTGGAAAAGCCTGTTGATGGTGAGTTTGATTCGTATATTATTAAAGAAGTTGTTTTATTGATGCTGCTTCTTGTTGTTGACATTTATACCATTTAATCTGATATGATTCTTTTTGGTTATTTCTTCTTGTTGCTTGATACTTTTACCTTGTTAGAAAAGAACGTCTACTAATTTGTGGCTTGAAATTGCTATTTGCACACTACATTTGATCTGATGGCTTTGTTATATATTATTTAAAAGTATACTGTGGCACTGTTGAACCAAAATTATTGGCAGCATAATTGCATCATAAAAGTTTTAATTATTGTTTATCTGTTTGTTCATTTTCTTTCAGTAGATTATTTTTTGGAGATTGGTTACTATCATAAAATGTTAATACCATGCCTTCCATAATTTGTAAAAGCAAACATTAGTAAGAACAAAACTTTTGAGGGAGCAATGATAGCAACAATAAATTGAAAATAACAAAAATGGAATATGTAATGCACTTTTGTTGTTGGGCTCTTGACAAACAGCAGAGTGACTCTATTGTTTGTAGATTGTAATTTTTGCCTAGTTTTTTATTTTTATTTTTAATTTTTGAAAATTACAACAATGAAGCCCAAAATATGATGTTGTCAAAATAAGGGTTTATAAATTCAAGTAGTGGGGATAAGTGGTCTGATGGGCTTGTGGACCAAGTGGGCTATTATGGATAATTTTGTTCTCTTTAGATGCAAGTTCTCATATTGACTGCTTTTAAGATGTGCATTAATTTAAATATTTTCTTTCTCAATGAGCATATATGGTACTGACTCTAATTTTGTGTTTCTGTGAAGGGGATGATCATAGGATTATGATATATTACCCCAGTTCCGCAGGTGGAGGCATGAAGGAATTATTTAGGAAGGTGAGCGATTTTTTGACAGCACTTTTTCTACTTTATATGGATTCAAAACATTCTAGGTCATTATTATTATTATTTTTGGTGTTGTATATATAATGATATAGATGGTTCATAAGTGTAAATGATACTTCTATCAAACGGATGATAAATTTGCAAAAAGTAAATATAAACAAGTTGTGTTTATGTAGAATGTAGGTTGGTTGGCTCCTGCTGCCTAAGCAAAAACTAACCAGTTTGTACTCAGTAGGATTTACGATTTAGTCTCTTTTTTATAGGTAAAGAAATAAGTTTTTTGCAGAGAGACTACTTCATGTACCAGGAACCCAAAGAAGTCTAAAGAACTACAAAGAACATAATTAGGTACAAAAAGACAAGACTCTAAGAACTTTGGAATGGAGGTTGTATTGGTGAGCCCCTATACATGAGGCCAAATAAGTAAAGTACCTATAAACATAACTGACAATTGAGTCCCTGTACTTTCCAAAACCTCAAACGTACGTTAGATATGTTCTCTCCAGATTGTCCACATCAAACATAACAACACTTAATTCCAAATGTTGGAAAAATGCTTATCAACCCAATTCCTTTGACCAAACTAGAGGTCAGTTACTTTTCCTTTATAACACCTACCGAAATCCCAAAAGGCTAAAAATTTGAAAGGAAAAACTCCACAACTCGAATGTAACATTGTACTGTAGTAATAGATGACCCACCGTGACACCGTCTTTCCACTACACCGACACATATAACACCACCCCAATATCATTTAACCTCAATTAAAGAGATTGTCATATGTGAGGATCTTTCCACTGCAACCCAAGAAAAAAAAAAGATTTGTTGTGGGGCCTTAACTCTCTATAGATACTCCTCCAGGTGAAGGCTGGGTCATATCGGTCCTTTAGGGTACTACAAAATGAATGAAAATTGAAATATTTATTTTCAATCGCCAGCTCAATATGTCACAGCCTTCTTTGATTGGTTGATTGGAGTCAAGAAGATTGATTAAGGAGGCTACCAATTCTACCTCCCAGTCATAAAAATCAAGAAGAAATCTCACATGTCAACTCCTTGTCTCCTCCTTATTTTGTCTAAACAACATGGATTCTTCCCACTCTTCTCTTGCTACAGAGAAATAGTGCAAAAATATAAAAGCCACCTTCAAATGTTGATCACCACACCATCTGTCATGTCAGAATTGAAACTGACTATTAATACCAACATCAAACCGAGTTTACTGTAAGAACCTATCCAACCTCATTCTATTGCTCTTCGATAAACCACGACCATGCATTCTTGTTCTGTACTCCATCTATCCCATTCCTCACCATGCTTCATATTACCTTCCTTTATTAATGTGTCTCCCCCAGCCCAAAACACAATAACCATTTTCCTAAAAGAGCTTGGTTGTAAAAGGCAACCTTCCTAACACCAAAGCCCATTAGCATTAGGGGCATAGACTGCATCTCATCCCACCAAATGATGTTTAAACTCATCACCCATGCCACCCCATAGAAAATTACTCTGTAACCTCTCAATCCTGTTGGCCACACTAGATGGGAATGAATAAACAAAGGTGATTGGAGGGTAAGTTTGACAAAGTACTCTTCAATGGTGTTAGTCGCCCCCCTTTTGATAAGTGTAACATTTTCTATCCAGCTAACTGATGTTCCATCTTCTCTAGAATGGGTTCAGTAGGATCTAGTTTTCTCAAGTTCTTTTGGCATGTGAGTAGTTTGGTAGGTCCAATAAGATATTCCCATCATCATTTGTTGCATAATTGTGAATAATATTATGTACTCATGCATACTAACAGTTGTTCTCACATATGAATGTGTCTAGATAATTTTTTTCTGGCTTCTATATTTATTATTCATATATAGTCTCACATATGTGATCATTATTTGATTTTAGGTTGGTAATCGGTCCAGTGAGTTCCATCCAGACCTTAGAAGAGTAAGGCGTGAAGGCTCATATATTTATGAGGAATTTATGCCTACTGGAGGAACAGATGTCAAGGTTGTGGATCTTAATCTATTCTAATGCAGCATGAAACTTGTTTAATACATGTAAGAGAAGACCTAAAAAACCCAAATATAATGACTAAATAAAACTTTCACATTTGCAAAATTTTTTACTCCTAATGGTAATTTATCCCCCACCCCCCCCCCTCCCCCCCCCCCCCCCCCCCCCCCAAAAAAAAAAAAAGTTTTACTCTTAATGGTAGCTTCTTTTTTTAAATGTTTATACATATGTGTGTGTGTGTGACTATCTATGTAAATATATGCATTTACATGCATGTGGTCCAAATTATCTGGAGGAAGATTGGAATAGCCTACCAGGTGCTCTTTCACGCTTTGAATGCTTGTATATACTCTCTTTACATCTAGTTTGATGCTCTGATAAGTTTGTTGCAAAGGTAGGCAGTTACAACCAGTAGGCCTTAGAATTTATCCGCATCCAGCATATGATTCCAAATATTAATAAATTAGGAAATGGTTTTTTTCCCTTGCCACATGGCTTTCTGTTGACCCTTACTTGCCTCAATTTGCCATTGCTTGAATCTTTGTTTTTGTTTGTTTGTACGATGTTTCTCCAAAAAAAGAAAAAAGAAAAAAGATCCAATTAGTTGGTTTTAAATGATTTGTTTTTTTCACAAAATGAATCTCTTATGTCCTGTTTAATCCTGGCATTTATTTTTTCCAATGCTAGAGTCTATTCTCTACCATTTAATTGTTGTGTTATTATTATTTTTTAATTTTTCTTTTTACAAATGGTTGCCCGAGTAATGCCAGTGATTGTAGGTGTATACTGTTGGCACTGAATATGCACATGCAGAGGCAAGGAAGTCTCCTGTTGTTGATGGTGTTGTCATGAGAAATCCTGATGGGAAGGAAGTAAGTTGTACATATAACAGATTTTTGATTACCTGTACATCTTGCATGTAATTTGTACCCTTCTTTGCTTTCTGTTGCAACTATTACTGTCATTTGCATGTTAACCTAATCTTTGTCTATCAAGTTCTTTCTATCTTTTTAATTCTTCCGACAGTCAAATTTCTTGCATCTAGGAGGCATTCATGTCTGATGCCACTTAATATTTCAGTCAAATCTGTAAAAACATGAATGCTGGTAATTTTTTAGCTTAAAACCGGACCAGCAGATAATATTTTTGCAGGCAGCCCCGCCTTAATATTTGCAGTCAAATTTCTTGCATCTAGGAGGCATTCATGTCTGGTGCCACTTAATATATCAGTTGAATTTGTAAAAACGTGAATGCTGGTAGTTTTTTAGCTTAGAACCGGACCAGCAGATAATATTTTTGCAGGCAGCCCCACCTTAATAGAAGAATGGTTCAGTTGAGGTTGTTCATATTAGAGAAATCATATTTAGGTTAACATTATCACTTATCAAAAAAAAAAAAATTTAGGTTAACATTATCAATAAACTTTCGATTTCATAAGTCAAATGATTTAGGCAGTGGAGGGTGAGGTCTAGGTTCAAGATCCGTTGGGCACTTAACTTATCTATAAAAAAAATAAAAGAAGAGCTTGAAATGTTTTGGCCAATTGCAACTAATTCAAGTGGTTTTCCCAATGAGCAATGATATGGTTCCAGTTAAGGTCACAAGAAAGACTATATTTGGGGGGGGGTGGGGGGGAAGGCTCGCTAGAAGACAAAACTTGATGTTTAAGAATTAATTAAGTTAAGCTGAAAAAATGTCAAGAGCCTTGTAACTCAGTGGTATTGCTTGGTTTCCTTTATGAGGAGAATCAAGGTTCGAATCCTCCTCCACTTGTAACAATTAAATTATCAAAAAGTTAAGGAGAAAAACATTTATAATTTTGTGAAGTTCTTGCCTTCCTTTTTTGTTTTTTAGTATTTTTTTTTTTTTTTTATAAGTAAAAATGCTAGCAACAAAACAACTTGATAAAGTGGTAACTTGTGTTTTTTTGATATTGACAAAATACTATTTTGGTAGTAGTTAATTTGGTCCTTGTTATTTTCCACTTGTAGTCAATTTGGTTTCTATCATCAAATCATAACTTTTCTTGCATTTTCTTGCACTTTTTGGCAACCAAACGCATCAAATTTACCAATCTCCTAGTCCGGTAGACACACATATCAATTCAGCAACTAAAACGAACCCGGATTTGGACCCAGAATGATTGCAAATTGAAATAACATAGATCAAATTAATTGTAAGTTGAAAATAATAGGGACCAATTCAAGTGCTACCAAAACGTAGGGACCAAATTGACTTTTTAAGTTGTAAATAATAGGGACCAATTTAAGTGCTACCAAAATGTAGGAACCAAATTGACTATAAGTTGTAAATAATAGGGACCAAGTTAACTATTGCCAGAATGTAAGGACCAAATTGATTGTGATCCAACCAAATGGTATTTTCATCTTTTGATAATTTGATAGTTACCATGGGGAAATACTAAAATATAAGTAAATAATTTAATAAAGTAAAAAAGAACAAAAGATACAAAAAACAAAAAACAAATTGTAAAAGAACAAATTATATGAAAAACAAAAGTGGAATGAATACTTCCTGACACAAACATCCAATCATACAAAACTATAAAGAATAGAAATCTTATTTGATAAGTGCTAGGTGGAGGGTGAGGTCGATTTTACTACTCTCATGGTGCTCATATATTTGTGCCAACAAGAAGCAAACAAATCAATAATCATCCTTAGCATCTAAAAGAGAAAAAGACTAATGACAAAATCTGTCTTGCTACTAAACAATGAAGTAAAAGTTGATCTACCGCTTATCCACTTTCCTTACATGTGTACCACAAATCCTCAGTGGTTATGCCCATTTTTTAAAGATCGTCCACTCAATATCCCATACAACTGTCCTAGTCCAACAAAAAATGCAACCTTTTGTGGAATCTTTGTCCTTCAAACATTCTATTGTGGGAACCCAATATTCTCTTTTACTTTTAATGCTTCCTAGTAAGAAAAAACACCAAATTTACTAGATCCTGGATGGAAGCTGTTCAAAAGATAAAAAAATGTTGAAACAGATTCTAACTCCCCTTCTTGGAAAGCTTGAAAAGGTGAAAATAAAAAGGCTGGAGGGGGTTGGGTGGGGGGATTGGGGATTCCAATACTGTGTTTCCTGCTCCTCCAGCTTACGCAAATATGATGCAATAGAAGCTTTACAGCTATGAAAAAACAATTGGGAAATTGGTTTCACAAAGGAGAATCTTCACATTGTAAACCCAAAATTGAACTTGAGCACAATTTGATAAATCCCAACTGCATCTATTACCTTTCTAATAAGCATGATTACTTGTCTCCATGACTGATCTTGTTCAACCCCATCTCTTTAAAGCCATTTCCCTAATAAGGTTTGGACATAACTTCCTTACGTCCAAACCAACAGCCTTTATAGGAGAATAAACCTTGTCCCGACCATTATATTAAATTTAAATTTCTTGCCATCCCACTTAATTGATTTTGGTGTCCTTTATGCGTTTGCATGGTGTTATTCATATAATGAACATAGTATGTACATGTATTCACTATTAATGTTTGCCTAAATTAGAAAACATCTACTGTTTCATTTAACCTTAGTTGTTCAATTGAATTTAAATCTTTAATTGTTGACCGTAATGTATAATCTCCATTACAAAACACTGTACTATGTACATATATAGATTGGCCGAATCTAACTGCAATTTAGTGTTACCCTTACAATCTTCATATCATGTTGTACAATCCAAAAGGTACACTTTTTTTCCTTATTATATATTGCGGTTAAGAGCCTTTGTAGCTCAACTAGTTGCCTCCTCCTGGTGTTTCCAATGGAGACATCTAGGGTTCAAATCCCTCCTTCTCAGTTGCAACTATCGAATAATAAAAAAAAGAATGCAATATTTTGTAGCCACAAAAAAATTTAGATTTATCATACTGCATTCTGGGGCAAGCAGCCTTTCATATGATCCTCATTGTGTTCTCATGAAAATCTTTCACTTTTTCTAGGTGTTGTCACTAGATTAAGTGCTTCTGATTCCAAAGTTGACTCTTTCTTTGTACTCTATTGACACCTACATATCATTTTAAACTAGCTATTTTGTTTTAGTGCACATCTTATTCTTAAGGGAACCTGTTCTTTCTGTCATCATAAATATATAGCCTTGTCTCAGTTTTATATTTTATCCTGTTCACAAACTCTATCTAGAATTATTTCTTCAAATGGATTATGCAAACTTGAAAGAAATTTGTGTTGTGAATGATTGGCATTCCAAATTTCAGAATCAAAATATCTGAAGTGCATGCCCAGTTACTGAAACCTACTAAGAACCTGCTACTTTTTTGTGGTTTATTTTAATACTCGTAAAAGAGTGATGTTTGAAACATATGTTTATTATTTTGTTTGACAGGTGAGGTATCCCGTGTTATTGACACCTACTGAGAAGCAAATGGCAAGAGATGTTTGCATTGCATTTAGGCAAGCGGTATGATGTGTGGATGTGGTAACAAGTAATTAGTACCTTGTTCCAAGGCATTATTGTTATTTTTTATTTATGATCATTTTTATTTCTGAGACATTCACTATAGGCTGGTTTCCTTTTTTCTTTTTTCTTTTTAATTGTTTGTGATTGCCAGTATATATATTTATCTGGTCATGCCATGATGATCCCAAGAAATAGTAGTTGCTGTTAAATTGTTATTTGGATAATTAGTCATTCAACTTTGCTAATGAATTTTTCCAAATTGACAGGCTCAATTTATTAGCCAGATCTTGGATTTATTAATTTTTATTTGGGATGTTAAATTGCCAACTATTTATCATATCTGGATTTTGGAATGTAACATTGATAGGAGTTGAAGCTTATTTGTTGAACTTGGTTTGGCTTTTGACTCCTTTTTCATGTGTGGCACCTCTTTTAAACCCTAGTTGACTTTCTTTGTTCACCCATGTATATACTTCACTTGCTTAATTGTTTTGTGTGGGCATCCTGCCATGTTATTTTTGTAAAAACAAAGAGATAATTTCTCTAGTATTTGTGAGAGATAGTTTGGGTGTATTTGGGTTTTGGTTTCTTGAGAGAGCATTTGTGCTACCTTTGTAATTTCCTTATTTTCTTAGTGAAAACATTCTTCTTGGCACAGCCCGTGGAATTAAACAATTTTCTGAACCACGTAAATTTAGTATGTTCTTTTCGAGCGTGCTTGTTAATCTGTTTTTGTTTCTGTTATAGGTTTGAATCTTGGGAGTGCCATTTCACAACACTATCCTATTTTAAAGTCTTATCATTTGAACTCTCTAGATTTGTTGGGCTCTTTTGAGTTCTAAAAGTTGGGATGATAAGATGTCTTTGGTTTCAACTGGCTGTATGTGAGTGGGTTCTATGAATATAACTGAACTTTACATGGTTATTCTAGTGTACCATGGTACTATGAATTTACAGAAAACCAATTTACATCCAGTTCAAATCATGTATAAGAATCATTAATCCTTAAAATTTCATGGTTCAATATGAAATGCATAAATGCGAACACACATACACACTGCATTGAGAAATCACTTTCTTGTTAAATGATTTATACCTTGGGTGAATTTATAAGTTGTTCTTGTTACTTGCAGGTTTGTGGGTTTGATCTCTTGCGTTGCGAGGGACGTTCATATGTTTGTGATGTGAATGGGTGGAGCTTTGTTAAAAACTCTCACAAGTAATCCTTCTTTTCCTCCTCCCCCTCTCAAATATCATAATGATTTAAGGGGGCACTCAGTTCTTTATTGCCAGCATGATTCCAACATGAATTATTTATTTATTTTTTTAATGGTAAATATCTGTATGAAACATTCTCCTAATCTAATAACAATTCTTACATCAAGTATAGTTGACTTCTATCTCACTTGTAGCATACCATTGTAATATATATATGTATATATTTATTTTTTTTTTGATAGGTAATAAAGATTATATTCAAAAACACTACCTTATGCAAAAAAACATAAGGCAGAGAGAAAAATACAAAGGGAAAAGAAAGAGTGTAAAGATAAAGAAAATGAAAGATACTAAGTACATAGGAGGGAGCTAAGGAACATAGGGAGAGAATCACTAGAGGTGAGTCCCCACGCCCTAGACCAGACAAACAAAGTGCCACTGAAGGAGGCCAATAGCTGGTCATCCGAACTATCCATGTCCTCAAATGTCCTCCTATTTTGCTCCCTCCAAAGACACCACATCAAGCATAATGGATAGTTCATTGAAAGGATGTAGCTTTTCTGATAAGTAAGAAAACATTTTATTGAGAAAAGACTACTTCATTGAAAGGATGTAGCTGCCAAAAAAGTATGTACAAACAACAAAGGCAAAAAGAAATCGTGTACAAGAAGAAAGAGAATCTATAAACATCTGAATGGAATCCCTAGAAGTGAATCCCCATACACAAGACTAATCAAATAGAGCCCTGCAAATATAGCTATGAGCTGATCCCTAGTGTGCTCTATATCTTTGAATTTACAAGCATTACACTCTCTCCAAATAATCCACACGACACATTGTGGTACTAAATTCCAAATATTTGATCAGTGCTTCCCTAAGCAGTTCCTCCATCCTGCCAATAGATCAATAACCCTCTTTGGTAGAACCCAAGCAATGCCAAACGATCTAAGAGCAAAACTCCATAACTAGGAAACCGCCCCATAATGAAGCAAGAGATGATAACATTCTCCCCACTACACCAGCATAAGCAGCACCAATCCACAATTATGACGCCCATTCTCCTCAAATCATCACCTGTGAGAATTGTTCCCCATGTTGCTGTCCAAGCACAGAAAGACAGTTGACGTGGAGCCTTCACACCCCAAATGCTTTTCCATGGAAAAGTAGTAGAGCTAGATCCCTTCAGCACACCATAAAAAGAGCATATGTCAAAATCTCCATTCTTCTTCAATCTCCACCATAGCTTATCCCCAACCTCATTTGGAGGAATTTGTGACTCCAAAAAGTGAAGAAAGGCCCCCACTAACTCCATCTCCCAATCATTAAAATCACGTCAAAACCTTACATCCCAACTCCACCTTTCCTCCACAATCTGACTCCCCAAAAAATTTGCCATGAACACCTCCCTATTCGTAGCATTCTTAAATAAAATCGGCAAAGTTACTTTCAGCAGCTGATCCCCACACTAGCTATCATGCCAAAACTGGACCCTACTCCCCAACCCAATCTCAAAATGTATAAACTTACTAAAACTCTCCCACCCATCTGAATACTCTGCCATTAACCACAACCATATGAACCCCTGCAGCCCCCCCATTCCTCCCAAATTTCAACACTATCACACACGTCCACAAATGTGTCTCCTCAACCCCATACTGCCACAACCTCTTTCCTTGTAGAGCTTTATTAAAGGTAGTGATTTTCCTAATCCCCAACCCACCACATGCAATAGGAGAACATCCCTTGTCCCACCCATTGTAAGATATGTTTTCGAAATAATTTGAAAGAATTCATCTGCATTTGCTATTATTCACAAGCACGTGCTGAATAGTTCAACTAAGTCATTTTTGTTTTAACTGAGTTATCTTCTTAACTGTGGAAATTGCTTTCGTTTCTTTGTTGTGAAAAGTACACTTGGTTTCACCTTCCACATGCAGGTATTATGATGATACTGCTTGTGTGTTGAGGAAGATGTTTTTAGATGCCAAAGCTCCTCATCTTTCTACAACGATTCCACCAACTTTACCATGGAAAGTCACTGAACAAGTCCAGCCTTCTGAGGGATTAACTCGTCAGGGAAGTGGGATTATTGGCACATTTGGGCAATCTGAGGAGCTACGTTGTGTAATTGCCATTATTCGTCAGTATGTTGCATTTCCCTCAGTATCATTACTTGGATTAGTTGATTCTTTGTTTTCCCTTCTGATCTCTATTTAAATTTTGTAGTGGTGATAGAACTCCCAAACAGAAGGTGAAGTTGAAGGTTACTGAGGAAAATCTGTTAAACTTGATGCTGAAATACAATGGGGGACGGCCTAGGGCTGAGGTAATTATTTTTACATCCTCTTATTTTGTTTTACTTTATATTGGATAACTTAAATACTTATGGATTGCTTATTCTGCAGACAAAACTTAAAAGTGCTGTCCAGTTGCAAGATTTGTTGGATGAAACACGAATGCTGGTACCTCGCAATAGGTATCATTCTGCATTTAGAAATTTCTCTAGTTGAATTTTTTGTAATTAATGGATGAAATTCACCTGTGCCTGTGCTCCTGCCAAAAGAAATGTTCACTGATACAAATTTTTAAAATGTATGGTGTAGTTGCCTTCAAAAAATGAAATGATTCAGTAGCTTCAGAATATATGTTCTGCTCTTGGCAAAAGTTCTTTATTATGTATGTATTTTTTAAAGTGATTATTAGCATAGTAATCTCTAGTCAATAGGAAACTGTACTGTTATGCTTGCAATTTTTAAGAAATTTTTTTTTGATAATTCAATAATTACAACAGGGGAGAGGGATTTGAACCCTGGATGTCATAGACATACCAAGAGGTGCCAACCAATTGAGCTGCAACACTCATGGCAAATTTTTAATAAATGCAATGCTTCATATTGTTATATATTCAAATAGGTTACAGGAAACATAAGAGTAGACATATTTGTGTTTTACTCCTGTCATTTATAAGGTTGGGAGAGATCCTTGAGATTTTCTCCATCATACAAAGGACATAAATTGAGTGTAAATGAAGATATGAAATACCATTCCTCAAAGGGAACTGTTCCTATTGGAACTGTCAGAGGCTTGGAAGTATGAAGGGTCTTACTTTTTGGTCAGCCAATAGCTTACAACTGATGCAGTGAATTCTTGTAAAATTGAGAAAGTCATTCATAACCTCAGATATGGCTTGAGTTTGTAGCTAAGAATAAGTAAATGTGATTTCTATTTAAAACTTGTAACCAATTTTGCACCTCATTAGATACTGAGATGTGAAGGTTCTATATTAATGAACCAACACATAATCTTAAGAGGGGTTGATACCCTGCCCCAATTTAATTGTATTTTTTCGTTAGGAAAGCTGCCTTTCTGGAACTAAGATGCCAGAGCACAGTGACAGATAGGAACAGGATCAACAGTGGGTGTTAAAGCTTAGAGATTTTAACCCGTGAGCACACAAATCACAAAAACATATAGTTTCTCCCCCAATCCTTTTGAAGAAATTATTGAGGTCCAGAGTGTCTTGAGATTACCTAAATAATTATATCATATTTATGATTTAAATAACCATATTATATATTGTTTAAAATGGAACAGCAAGTAGATGCTTTATTTTGTTACCCTGTATACCAAACAAAGGATGCAGCCTAGTGGTTAGCGGTCAAGCACTCCTGGCAGGTGGCAGCATTTTTTTTTCTCTTTTTAAGCGTAAAGATGTGTCATTAATAAGAATGTGGTCAAATCCTTGCTGCATTAGTAAGACTTTTGTGAATCCCACAGATTCCACTCTCCACCAATTTAAAAGGGTCGCATCAATTCAACCTTTTGTGAAAGGAATTGTGTATCCTAGTTTTGGATAAATATTTGGCATAAGTGTGTCAAACATATGCATTACTAGAGAAGTGATAAGAGCAGAAACTAGAAAAGGATTCCATTCCCGGGTTAACTTCCCCAAAAGTACCAAAATGGCTGTTTGGTTTTTGTTTTTGTTTTTGTTTTGTTTTGTTTTGTTTTGTTTTTTTTTTGTTTTTTTTGTTTTTTTTTTAATTCTTGAGATAGGAAATATCCTATTTGCTAGTTTATTCCTATTTTGAAAAAATAGCAATGGTTCTGAATTAATGATGACTATTTTCACTATCTAGACCAGGTCGCGAAAGTGATAGTGAAGCCGAAGACTTTGCTCATGCTGAAAAGCTTCTTCAAGTCAAAGCCGTGCTTGAGGAGGTTATCTTCTTTCACTTCAAGTTATTCACATATAGTCATTTTTCTTATGTTAGTCATAAGTGCATTGCATCTACAGTGGATTTAGTTGTCATGCACTAACTAAAAGTTAGGAAAAAAAACCTTTTTATTTATTTAAATTTTCACCAAAATAGCAGCAGTTTGACTTCAAGTTAACTTTCAACATTTTTCTCAAAGTAAAAAAATCATTTTGATTTTAGAGATTAACTAGTTATATAATTGAAGTTGGATTATAATTCCTCAACTTGAGCTGAGGTGACAACACTGCACATGATATAATGACTGGATAGTCACTACATGCCTAAATATTTGGATCATCTTCCGTCCGAGATTCATATCATCCTTATATTCTGCTTTCAGTATTGTAATTTTTTTTTGTGTGACCAGAAAGGACATTTTAGCGGTATTTATAGGAAGGTTCAACTAAAGCCACTAAAGTGGGTTAAAGTCACAACAAGTAATGATGAAGGGGAGGAAGAACGACCTGTTGAAGCTCTGATGGTACTCAAATATGGGGGTGTTCTTACGCATGCTGGCAGAAAGCAGGTGATTATAATCAATACATCATGCATATGTTTCTGTATTTTGATTAGTCTTAGCAGATATAAGGAATACTCCAGTGATATTGTTGCTAAGATGTACACTTACATAAAATTTTTCCTGTTACACATGTATAAACAATTTGTTCAATCTCTTAGATTTAATTTTGCGTCTCACTTCTTTGCAGGCTGAAGAACTGGGTAGATATTTCCGAAATAATATGTATCCAGGTTATAGTCATGGATCTTTCTCATTTTAATTTAAACTGTTCTTATTCTTCTCAACTTTGCGTTAGCTAATTCAAACTGCATTGATGTATGAAGAGGCAGTTGATTCATTTCAACTGTTTTTTTAATACCTTTTCGCATACCAATTCTGTTCCTTCAAGGGTGGTGCAGGAGCCCTTATAACCTATAAGTTAAAACTAGACCATGGATTTTGGAGAACTTTTAGATGATTTGGATTCATGAGATCTCCTCCAATTGTTTGAGTTTGCTATTCATCCCTGCAGCCAGTCATGTTAGTTCCCAATGAGTATGACTTAATTATGATGATGTAGCTCATTGTAACTTCTCATGGGTGTGTATCATCTTTGATTTGTTGTCCATGGTTGGTGACCATGACATGATCCACTCCAATCAATCCTGTCACTACATATTTTCTAGTGCCACTTTCATAAACTTTGGGTATTATTCTGTCTCAATGAATACACGTCTTTGTTTAGTTGAGAAACTTTGTACTATTGTCCTTGTGAGCGTATCTTGATGAAGTTTTATACTAGTGCAGGTGAAGGGACTGGCCTACTTCGCCTCCATAGTACATATCGTCATGATCTTAAAATTTACAGCTCTGATGAGGGTCGTGTGCAGGTATAGTCATTTTGTTGCTCATATGGCTATATAATTGTTAGAACTATGATTAAATGATTAAATTCACCATTTCTTAACAGTTTAAACTTTTGGAAGAATTGGTAATTTATCAATAGTAAATCTATGCTTGTATTATTGTCTTCTTACTTTAGTGTTTTCCTGTCCTCCCATGATTCTCGGCCTAATTTTCCAGTGTTTATGATCACTACTTTTGACTTTGGCATCATTTATAATTTACATTATTTACTTGGAAGTTGGAATTCATTGGCAGATGTCTGCAGCTGCATTTGCCAAAGGCCTTCTTGACCTAGAAGGGGAGTTGACACCAATCCTGGTCTGTAGCCTTTTCCTAGAGAGAGTTTGACTGCTTGTGGAGGTTTAGGTTTAATGACTGACTTTGTCACCTATTCAGGTTTCACTTGTCAGCAAGGACTCCTCTATGTTGGATGGACTAGATAATGCCAGTATTGAGATGGAAGAAGCGAAGGTTTGTTTTGCTTCTATACCTAAGTTACACATGACTTTTTGCATATCATATTATTGTCATCATTATTTCTGTGGGAAAGGATGGTCTCTTCTGCATCTACTGGTTTCATTTAGTATTTAAAGATAATTAGATTAATAAGAGAGCTTTAAATGGGCTTCTATAATCTTTATTACCTGGATAGCTGGTCTCTACAAGGTTAAATAGGCTTGTTATGATCATACACATCTCTTTCCTCAGACTGTTCTTCCAGCATAGAGTTCCTTGTTTCTCTTAGAATAGCCTCTTGATCTCTTTGCCTTTTGCCCTTTTTTGTTCCTTTGTGTTCATCATTGTGAACTCGTTTTTTTTAATACTCCCTCCGTCTCAAATTGTTTGGCCTACTTAGAAAATCCCAATTATTTAGGGAGACATCATTAACTACCTTATCTCTTAAAAAAAAGTTAGAAATTTCCTAAATTACCCTTAAATAAATTTATCAAAAAATTATTTAATTTGAATAAAGATGGCATGAATAGTGGATTTCAAAATTTAGGTTTTTAATTTTTTTTTAATTAAAAAAATGCTCCTACAAATAAATTAAGGGCATAAAGGGAATGTTAATAAATTAATGGTGTTTGACTTTTCAAACAGGACATAATTTTGGGACATCCCAAAATGGAATACAGGCCAAACAATTTGGGACAGAGGGAGTATTATTTTTGTCAATAAAACTACTCTCATTACCTATCCAAAAAAAAATCTATTTACCACAAGTTGTAGATTATGAAATTTGCCATGCATTTGAGAAGCAGCATTGGTTCAGTGGTTACTATTTATATAAACACTTATTTTACTCCATTTTGAAGGGTTAGAGAATTCCATTAATGAGCTTAAGGCTACCTTCTTTGGTTCCCTAATGAAAGAAGGTAGCCTCAAGCTCACTTCATTAAGCCACTGATCCTAACAGTGATTATTTTCTATTGTTGGGGTCAGGCTGAACAAACTTGGTTTTGCAAAGCCATGCTTCTGGATTTTGGCATCTTCAAAGCTTTAACCATTGTTATACTATGTTCTGAACCTATAAGTGATTTCTTCCCCCATTTTTCACATTTAATTCTTTTCAGGGTATGTTGCATGATATAATAACTTCTGTTGCAAAGACAGTCCAAAACAATGGATCATCCGAACTTCCCTGGATGGTTGATGGAGCCGGACTTCCTTCTAATGCATCTGAACTTCTTCCAAAATTGGTAATCACACGGTCTAAGTGAATTAATGCTGAAGTCCCCCTTTTTTTTTTTTTTTTTTTTTTTTTTTTTTTTTTTTTTCAGGCTATAAGTATTTTCCAAGATGAATGAAATAAAAAGATTTCATTGCAAGCACCTTTATCTGACCGAGTTGAAATTATTTAGTACTTTGTAAGGGCCTGTTTGAATTGAGGGGAGAAGGAGGGGGAGTGGAGGGGAGTAGAGTAGAGTTAGCTAAAAATAGGCTAATTTTGAGCCAAATCTACTCTACTCTCCCTCCCTCCCCTCAATCCAAACGGACCATAACAGTTCACACTCTAACATGATTAATGGGTCCTCTATGGACTCCACATGTGGGGCCCACTTATGTCAGGGATGAGTGTATGTGGAATAATCTCCACTGACAATAAGGCTCTAATGGTGAATTTTATTTTTATTTTTAATTTAATTTTTTTTGCTTTTACCTTTCTTTTATGTTCATTATTTATTTTGTTTAATTAAGCTTGTTTTTCCATTATTGCATTATTTCAAGTTGCACCATCAGTTTGCTTGTTTGTTGCGTATTTTTAATCCATGTTTCATTTGATATTGCATTGCTAGAAATGATGAAATATCTATATCCACCTTGTAATAACGAAATCAAAGTTGTCAATTCCATTCTAGCAACCATTTGGATTTGTCTATTTTAACTATTTATTTCGGTACCGGTGTATTTTGGCATATTATTTCGTAGTTGTTGCTAATTATATATATATATATATATATCAATGTTGTTAAAGCACACTTATAGATCAAAGCTCAAAGCCCTAAGGTTTAAGCACTTTGGCATGCTTTTTGGCACTTTTTGAAGAAGCACAAAGCATGCCTAGGCACATTTGTTTGTTTGTTTTTTATTTTTTGGGGCTAACAAATATATGAATTGTTAAAATTAATTGCTTAATCTTGAATAAAATGATTTGGACTATTGATTTATCATACAAGCTTTTTTTTTGATAAGTAATGAAAATTTTATTGAGAGAATTATCATAAAAACATTATTCTTAAGGTTTTAGATATATGTTGATTGAACCATATACTTTATTTGATCATAACTATCAAAGTGATGTATTTTTATAAAGTATGAGAGTTTAAAATGTTATGTTTAAACATTCTATGACTAGATTATTATCTTGTTCTTCATTAACTGTTTTTAAATCCACTTAATAAAAACCTTATGAAATAGAAATAACTTAAAATTTGAGCTTACAAATTTCATACAAAGTGTAAAATGTATAACTATTTTGAATTTTTATTTTTTAGCATTATATGTTATAATATTTCTATTAGAGGTTTTTATATATTATCAGTGCTGGTAAATAAATACACCTAATTCTTCATCTTATGTAGTTAGATCATATCAAAGTATCAATTCAAAACAACATAATACAGATTCTTAACATCACCATTAAATACAAGGAGGTCATTACATAACAAGGAGCCCATTAATTTAGGATGAATCAATAACTTAGCATAATTGGACCAAAATTCAAATTTCAAATTAAATATTCAAATTCAATTTTCATATTCTAAGAAGGTTTTGTTGTGTGTGTGTGTGTGTATATATATATATAAAAGAACATTTTGTTCACATATCGGCTGGAATCACCATAGCAGCCGAAATTAGCAAAATGGACTGATATTGGTGCAATGGACCAGAATTTAGGCCAAGGTGGTGTACAGGTGATTTGTACCTACCGGTTAATTAATCAGAACAGAATTGTTTGACCATTCTAGCCAGAACAAAATGGAATTGGTGACTTAGGATGGAATACTTTTTCTAGGATGCTGGAAGATTTACGGGTTGATTCCTATTTGAGAAACAATGTGTCTTCTGCTTGTATTTTAGAAGTCATGCAGTTACATTATGCAAAATGTACTAATCTTATCTTTTTCTAATGAGAATCAAGATCAATTGATTGAGAACTTGAACTAGAATTGCATTAAAATTAAGAATTAAAGCTGGAATTACAGAGAAACTGGAGAAACAAGTTTCAGTCCAGGTCTGAAACTAAATTTCACATCAAAAACTTATTGTACTCTTACATAGCAAGCCTGTTTGTAATCTTTAACTATTAGGAAATAAAGTAGCTAATAGTTACATAGGTCAAAGCTGTAATTAAAGAGGATACATGGCAGATATGAGAAGTCAAAATAAGCGGCCTGCTGGCTGCCCTAAGAGGTCAGAAAGGGTGGCTGGCTGTTTGGCTTGTAGAGGGTGGCTGGTTGTCAGTCCTAATGGTAGAGGGGAGGTTGGTTGGCTGGCCTAAGGATAGAGGGTGGCTGCATCAATTTCCCCTTATGCTTATGGTGCAGTTTATTAACTCTTGTCAACTTGCAACAAGTGATAATTTTGCATTTGCAAGGAAAATGATTTTACAGCCTTTATTCATTATGTACTTATATTTTGATTATATATCTTGCAAATAGGTGCAATTGACTAAGAAGGTCACTGAACAAGTAAGACTACTTGCCAGTGATGAAAAACGTACAGAGGAAAATGAAGTGATTCCACCTTCACCTTATGACCAAGCAAGGGCACTTGGTAAAACCAACATTGATGTTGATCGCATTGCTGCTGGGTTACCCTGTGGTAGCGAGGGATTCCTCTTGATGCACGCCCGTTGGAGAAAGCTTGAAACAGACTTGTACAATGAACGTAAAGAGTAAGTAATCTGACATTACTGACTTATTGTAATTGTATTTGGAGTTTAAATTCTACAAGTGATTGCTTGCACTATTTTCTTTTTGCTATGTGGTATGAATTCTGTGAATATTTTAAATTTTTTAATTTCTTGGAAGAGCTGCGTTTAAATTTTTGACAATTCAAAATCTAAAAAATATGACTAAGAGCATTTGCATTGGTCAATGTAAAATTGAAAGGGGTCAATTTTGCACATCCAACCCCCAAAACAAACCCTCATTAGTTAAGCGAAAATTGTGTAAATTCTCATTTTTACTACAATAACCATGGAATATCCATGGTCATTGTTTACATGCAAATTTATATTTTTTATTCTTTTCTTCTCTCTCTTCGTACCAGACCTGCTTCTCCTTCGTCTTCCCCCTTTGTAGCAGACAGCCACCCCTACCCAACCGCAAAACCACCACCTGACCTGGCCTCAGCCAACACCTGACCCAGCCAAAAAATACCAACTCGGAAATTGGAAATCAAGCCCAAAATCATTACCAGCAAAATCAAACCCAAACCAAAATCAACCCAAACCCAAACTCGGAAATCATTACCAGAAATATCAAAACCAAAATTAACCTAAATCCAATGAATTGGAAAACCCAAAATAAAACCATCAACAGAAAACCCGTAACCCAAACCCAAACCTGGTTGGCATCATGGCAGCCCAACAGTGGCAGAATGTCTGAACTCGGTGCCGTTGATGAGCTCCAACACACAGAGAGAGAGAGAGAGAGATTTCTTCTGGTCTTTGCTGCTCTTGCTGGTGGTTGCAGCAGTGGAGGGAATTTGTGAGAGGGAAAGAGTGAGAGATGTGGAGTGGTTTGCTTTGAGTGATGGGGTTTGGGATGAGAGAGAGCTGAGAGGAGACAGAGAGGTTTGAGAGAAAGAAACTAGGAAAGAGAGAAATAACGGGAAAAGGGATGAAATTAATAATTAAAAAAGATTGAAAAATGAATATTTAAATAAAATACAACGTATAATAGATAATCTGATGTGGGTGTTTTTGAAAAGTGGTTGTGTAAAATAGAAAAAGTAGGTTCTTATGCTAAAATAGATAGAAATTTCTACACAAGCTGATTTGAATGCTCTAACACTTTAATGAGATATGTTGGACTATTTTATATTTGGTTGAAAGAGAAATGATTGCTGAGATCAGTGTTCTAATTGTTCATTATGATGGACTGATATTGTGGATTCCCTTGCAGGCGGTATGATATAACACAAATTCCTGATGTTTATGACTCATGCAAGTAAGTCATATTTGCTTTCCCTCATTATGCCTCCCTTTGAATGTGTCCAAATGAAAAGTGCATGGCACCAATAGTTCAAGAGTGATTTTTGGAAAGACACAAACTGGATTTGTCAAGGCATTAAATGCTTCTCACTATTTTTATTAAAGATGACTATCATTATGGATGAAGGGAGAATGTATTCAGTTGAAATGTTATTTTCTATATGATATATTTGTTTCTTGGTTTAGCATCTTGTTTCTTGACCTTCCAGTGATGACTTACTGGTAATTGGTGGTTTGATGAGTTCACTCCTTATCTTGGGTTTTTCCAAGGGAAAATTTTCAGTTACTAGAAGTACTTGTATAAATGGGTGAAGGGTTGTATAAAACATGGAATGTAAAAGATTACGTACGTTCAGTGAGGAGATTACAGAGAAAGTGGCATCAAAAGGTAAAGAATTAATGGTAGGGGATATTTCAGCTCTATGTAGTGGGTTGGATGAGTGGGAAGGGGATGATGGTTTGGGTGACTCAGAAATAGAATCGTGGTCAGAGGGGGATTTAATGTGATGTGATGTGGAGTTGCTTTGTTGGCAGGATGGTGAGGTTGTTGGTGGAACCTCTGGCTCTGTCCATTCCTGTGGAGGAAGATGAGCTTAGTGGGGGAAGCCAAGGGATGTGATACAGGGGAGACCACTCATGCATTGGACTAGGTAACAAGGAAACTAAAGGTTTTCGGAAATTTTTGGGCACCTGGAGGCCTTTGCAGCAGAGTTATAAAACCAAGGCTACAAATGTAAAGAGGAGGCAGAGGGTGATCAGTGATGGTGCTGAAAAAAACTGTCTATGATTGAGATGAAGGGTAGCAGGGAGCTGAATTTTTTTGTTTAGTTCTCTGAATTATGAATTTAGCTCAGCTAAGCCAAGAAGTGCTAGTAGGGTGAGGTCAATGATTTTGCATTAATAAATCTTAAAATCAGTTCATGGAATGTTAGAGTGTTGAGTGATAGAGATATGGACTATAGTATTTGGTCTGTTTGGAGCTCAATGGGTTATGCTGCATGGAGTTCTGGATATGTTAGCTTCATGGCAAGGTTGGTTTGGTGACTTTGGTTGTCATCAAAACATTTTAATTAATAAAGTTTAGTTACTTATCAAAAATAAAAAAAGATTACTTACCTCTAGGTTTAGATACACGAGCTAGTCATCAGAACATTTTAATTAATAAAGTTTAGTTACTTATCAAAAATAAAAAAGACTACTTACCTAAGGTTAAGATACATGAGCTACTTATTCTAAAATATTGTTTCAAGGAATCTTGTTTTGCATGTTTCTACAAGGAAAGAGCACTATAATTGTATGATTTAACAGTGAATTAAAATTTTAGATTAGGGGAATGACATATGAGTGACGGTAAGGAGTCTACAGATTTTGCACACAATCTTTGGTTGTTCGTGTTTTGCTTGTTCAGACTCTATTGCGTTATGCCTAAGAGGGTGTTGAATATGCTGGCTTGTTGGAAAGGGAGGTTTTGGCAGACATTGTAATGCTAGCTTTGGGGGTTGGGGGGTGAGATTTCATTATGCATCACGTGGACTATTTGAAGGGATTGAACGTTTGCCTTTGGAGTTAAAACTGTTTGTAGTATGCACCATGTATGATTGGATGGCTGCTTTGAGTGGTCACTCCATGTAAGATTGATCTTTTTTATTTTCAGTAACATTCTTTAATCACCTATATATACATATATATATATATATATATATATATATATAGGGTTGGGTTTAAGTTGCACCTGATGCGATAAACAATATTATACCACCTAAGAACTTGCTATTGAATTCATATTTTGAAAATCTCACCGTTGGATTACATGGTTTATATATTCTTAACATGCATGCCAATTTTTATGACAATCAGATATTATTTACCATTTGATCCATAATCTCATATTTTTTGCATTATTTTAAATTACAAAAACTTGAATTTAAACAATTAATTGATGATATGGTTATTGATTTCTGATTATCTTGAAATTTTGCAAGCATAGAGAATATACGAAGATAATGTAATCCAATAGTAAATTTGTCAAAATTTGCATCTAATTAAAAAATATTGAATGATGTAACATTGCTTAAAGTTACACTCGGTGTAACTTGCACTCAACTATATATATATATATATATAGGTGACACTGGTCTGGGTTGGTCAAGTGTTTGGGGACACATCATGACATGATGAGAGATATATGCATGTTACACACTTACCTGCATCCATACCATATGTACAGAGTACAAAGAACTTATAATTTTCAGTGAGCATGCAAGGGCCAAATGTTAATTGGTAGAATCTGGAGAGAGTTTTCTGTGATTTTTTTCATTCTCAACAAAGGTCTTCTGTTCCCATTAAGTTCATCTATGTTATATTGCATCACAATCTTTAATAAATGTAATTGAAATTCAAGTTGATCATTTAATCTTAATTCACAGTTTGGCATTTCACTAACAGAGAAGTTTATGTTCTTATGTCAGTTGTATACTTGTGTTCTAGCTATGATAATATATGTTATGTTTGACTTGCTGCCTGACAGGTATGATCTCTTGCACAATGCACATCTTAATCTAGAAGGGTTGGATGAACTCTTCAAAGTAGCTCAGGTACTTGACAAATTCAATTTTTACATGCATACATCTTTAGAAGGGAAATGATTTTCATTTTAATATTGATATAATAGCAAATGTTCATAACATCACTGCAGTTTGTATGTTATTTTGATATGACTAAAGTCACCACATAAGAACTGTATACTTTATTGATATGTGATTCAGTGTGTCCAGCAAGATGTCCGTCTTTGTGTTCTAAAATTTACTTTATTATGATTTAGAAATTTAATTTCTTCTCATGTAGCAGAATTCTTTAGTCAGTCTTATATCCGGATGAACAGTTGGAGGGGGAGGAAAATGGGGTGGTTGATTTTCCACCTGGGCTCACAAATCTCATTTCCTCCAAATTGGGAGGAAAATGAAGCCAAATTAGGCCTATAGATAAAATTACAAATTTTACTCTGTATTGACTCTGTACCAGTCCAAGTCAATATCAATTAACTGCTGAATCAGAGACTGATTGCTTCTTCCATTTGTGACATTGTAGAGAAAGCAACTCATTTTCAGTTTTTAAATAACATTACACACATTTCCATACACTTTTTCACCCACACATATTTCAAAAAATTACAAACAATATTGCTCAAACTCTTTTACCAAACGGGCTAGTTTTTGGAACACATAACAGTACCAAAAGCCATCAATCCTTCTTCAAAGCAGCATCAAATAACACCAAAATTAAATGCAAAGTGCTTAAATTGATGAAAAATAAATAAATAAAATACATTCTAAATTATGAAGAGAGAGAGTAAATAAAAAAAATCACATAATTTGCTTGGTGATAGTCTTGGCTGAGAGTTTAAACATAAGCAGGTGTTGACAACTAAAATAATGGAGGTTTCCATGAGCATCTGACATTAGAAGGCTGAGCTTTTAGTTGACATGCAATCAATTAGTTTGTTCCATGGGTGTGAAAGTGAGCTGTGAAGAGAGAAAAGGGGAGGGAGGGAAGAAATAAAAGAAGAGAAGAAGAGATTAGAATTTGTGAAACAGAATTTCATGAGAGAGAAAGGGGAAAGAATGAAAAGTCAAGAATGGGTAAGTTGAACTGAATAAAGGCCCAAATGTTTTCTTTTTTAAAAGTGAAACTTAAAAAAAAAAAAAAAAAAAATTCTATATTTATAATAGAAAATTTACTTCTTATCTTATGGGGCTATAATAGTAAATTTAGACAAACAACTTGTTCCATCCTCTCATTTTTCTTCTCAATCAAGCAAAGAAAATTTATGTTTATTTTGCATCTTTCTACTTTTCCATCCTCCATACCAAACACAAATCTTTTTTATCCTCCCAACCACAAACAGTTTGGCCCCCTCTAAAAAAGAAAAAAAAAAGGAATCGGCCCCATAAAAAAAAAAAAAAAAAAAAAAATCTTGCAAGTTAATATCTTAAAAAATATACTAAGTTCAATAATATATTGGAAAAAATTTATAAATGCCCCACTCAAATTCATTATTTTGAGTTAATTAAGTCATACAGCCTTTTCTTTTCAATCCTAGAATTTCTGCTTCTTAGGACTCTGCATTACGGCCTTCAAAAGAAATTGCTCCCTTATTTCCAACAAAAAACTAGCAGTCCCAAAGTATAAATTTTGAACTTCAGTAGTTGAAAGAATAGATGGCAGAGAGAATTCATGAACTTGCATCTATCCATTTGTTTTATTTTATTTTTATAAGTCCATCTATCAACTTTTTCTCTTATGTGTATCGAATATTGGTTAAGATCAACTGAAAGTGCTCTGTATATTTTCATTGCAGCTCCTTGCAGATGGTGTGATCCCAAATGAGTATGGAATTAATCCAGAGCAGAAGCTGAAGATTGGCTCAAAGGTAACATCATTTTTGTTCGATGCGGGATTAGTTTGGTTGTGAGAAGGACCTTTTGGAAGTCCCACGTTGAAAAATATAGTGCTGTTCTTCATGCTTTGTAAATACAGTTGTTGGGAGTACCACATTGGAAAAATAAAGAAGGATGTTATATTTTTTCCTCTATAAATACCATGCTTAAACAAGTAGCATTGAATGTGTGTGCTAACACTTGTGTGAGCCTTAGTATATTTTGTTCAATGTTGGGCTTGTTGCTTGGTGCATTTCATCCTCCCAACCCCTTTGGTGTAATTCTTTTTTCTTTGTTATTTATTTTCACTGGTCAAAACTCGTTCCAGTTCCCAGTTATAATGGTTGATCTGCCAGTTTTTCTGGTTTTAATATATTTTCATGAATTTTCAGTTTTAAGCTAGGGCTGGACTTTTTTTTAAAATTTTATTTTTATTTTTATAATAAAGCTAGGACTGGACTTGTATAGCCTTATAGGTCCTGGCTCTCTGTTGAACCTGTGGGCCCAGTCCGGTTTATGAAACACAACCCTTGCCTAGGATACTGTATATATCGGTACTTGAAAATTTTTAAATGAAAAATGTATATGCTTGACAATTTACAATGCTATATCAGGGTGTTTTTGTGTATCCAATATGTCAGATCTCACATATAGGCCTAGTCTCAGCAACTGCTCTGAATGCAGCAAAAAGTTCAGATATGCTGTCCTTTGCTGCATACATTGTCTGACTTGAGATGAGATTTTAGAGGAAACAAATATGAAAGAAGGATTAAAAGAAGGAAGTAGTCTAAATTTTTGTACCAATAAAAAGATTTTCTTTTTATTATTATTTTTTTTTTGTGCAGCAGATGGGTTCATGTTTACACCTTTGAACAATTTGTTGTTCTAATATAACAGGAAACAGCCAACAAATGTAATGGGGTTAAAGGTGGAACTTGAATCCCCGATATTTTTTGGGCTTTATTGACCCAATAACATATCTGTAATGATCCAAGGGAAAATGCTAGTCACATTTGTGTTACACCTCAAAAAAACTAGTTACAATTGAAGCTTCTTGTAGTTGTTAATAAAGCTCAGATCTACCTAATATATGCCCAATGTTGGACTCATCACACACCCACACAATTTACACTCTTAAACAATATCCAAATCAGATCTGGGGCATCACAATATCATTCATAGATTTTCTCTTACACAAGAAAACATTTGTTAGGACACTCTAAAGTACTTCTATAATAGCTAGCTCAAGATCTTTGCCATTATTACTTGAAAATTTATAGTTTTGACCTCTCACTCTTCGAAGTCTTTGTGAACAGCATCTGATTGTCACGTTTATGCTTCAATGGACCATCTAATATTATCAACAAAAAATAAAAGAGGCATAGGCACTAATATTATACGAAGTTTGGACCTCCACATTAACTTATGGTCCTTTTCCTTTGCATGCGTCTTGGGTTCTCCATGTGAAATCAATATTGCTTGTTGTACAGTTATATCTGTATCCCATATATTACATTTTCTGTACCCCCACTGGCTGCAGCTTAACTTTACATTTTGGCAATTCAGATTGCTCGCCGTTTGTTGGGTAAAATTTTGATTGATCTGAGGAATACTCGTGAAGAAGCCATCAGTGTTGCTGAATTAAAGAGTAATCGAGACCAAGATTCTACATCCAAAAAAGTTGAAAAGGAAGATACTGAATATCAATCAAAGCTCTACATTAAGAATGATGACATGAGAAGAACTAGCACAAGCGATATATCAATGGATCAAGATGATGATGATGATAAGGAGACCAAATATCGTTTGGATCCAAAGTAAATTTATTACTGTTTTTTGTCACATGTTCTCTAAGCTCTAACTAATTATGTCAAGTTATTTCCTTATTTTCTCAGGTATGCCAATGTCAAGTCACCTGAACGCCATGTGCGGACACGCCTTTACTTCACATCAGTGAGTACATTTCTCTCTATTACAATAACTTGCACTAAAGAAGCTCTCTCTCTCTCTCTCTCTCTCTCTCTCTCCCCATAATTTTTACAAATTATGATTCAAACAACTACTGTTTAAATTCTTTATATCTATTTTTGGACTGAATACTTTGATTTAGGTAAGGATTGAAGAGATTTCGAATAAGATTTTATTTGTTATTAGAATCTTAATTAAATGATTAAATTCACTAGGTTAAGCTTTTAGGACAATAGGTAATTTATCATGGCATCAAAGCTAGGTGTTCTAATCCTGGGACCTATGGTTTATGGGCCTACCATGCGTCCAATTGTGGAACCTGTGGGTTATGGGCCCACAACCCATTTACTTTTGGGGGAGAGTTGTAGCTAAAATTTGCTGCTAAATTTGAAATAAAATTTTTATAGTTATATGAAATTTCATTATTTGACTGTTCTAATATCTTTGGTCGTGGCCTTCATTCATTTGACTTGCATCAGTACATTGACATGAATAGTTATTTTTCTTCAAGGACTTTTCTTTCTTTTAAAATATGACCCTTTTAATTATCAATAAAAACATGGAACTTAAAGTATTTAGCTTAGAATGACTTTCCTTTAGTGGATTCCCTAAAATATTTTTCTTCAGGTTCTTTCCTTTTATGGTTTTATTGTAAGCTTAATGTCCTTTCTTTCATGTGGAGTAACTGGCAAATTTATTAATAATAAGCTGAATGTGTCATTCCCCAAATCGGATTGTATAAGTGTGTTGTGCAGGCGTGTGCTGATGTGCAGTTTAACTTTCTCATCAGCTGATATCAAGTGTTTGCCGTTTACTCTTTTTGATGACAGGAATCTCATATTCATTCCGTCATGAATGTTCTCCGTTACTGTAACCTGGATGAATCTCTTCTAGGGGAGGATAGCCTCGTTTGCCATAATGGTTTGGAGCGTCTACATAAAACAAAGGAGCTTGACTACATGAGTTATATTGTGCTGAGGATGTTTGAGAACACAGCGGTAGGTAATTTAGTGTGTTTGCTAGAATGGTCATTTCTATTTGGTTAATATAACCCTTTCTTTGCTAAAAAGTCATTTACTTAGAGCCTGTGTAAATAGATCCTGCATGGACTAGATGTTTGACTGATAAACTGGTGTTCCACGTTTTGATCTGGACTAGTCAGGCAATCCTTCTTGTCCATCGGTTCATGAAAGTGGTCATGTTATAAGAGCAAGTGATGACCCAACTTAAGACTATACTAAACCTAAAGGGCAATATAAACTGCAAATGAAATACTTTAGAATGACAAGATGTGCAATTTATAATTATTAGATTGTTATGTTTTATTTCTCCTTGTCAAGAATTCTTAGATTATTGATGGTGTATGACTGAGAAATGTTTCTTGAAATTGCAATTGCAGGTTAAGTTAGAGGACCCAAAAAGGTTCCGCATAGAGATGACCTTTAGCCGTGGTGCAGATCTATCCCCTTTGGAGGTAATGCATGTTCAATTATGGTAAAGTTGTTATGAAAGGAATATCTAAAAATAGTTAATACTTAATAGTGGACATGTCCATCCCGAGCAGGGTTGAAAATGTTGTCCTCTATTGATTGTGTTCCTTTCTTCCTGTGGAGAGAGAGAGAGAGAGAGAGAGAGAGAGAGAGAGAGAGAGGGGGTTTGAACTCTGGGAAATATTCTCTTAGAAGAATTAAAGTGGTTTTTCTTTGAATATGCTATCCAGACAATCATATTAGTGTTTTATCAGCAAAAAGCTTGTTTAAGGTTGGATTAATATACCAACCTCCCTGACACATCCACTCAACTGATGGTTTGAGTTTCTTCTTCCTGTATTAATGGAATTTTTTTTATATACCTGATTGGCCTCATTTCAAAATATTGTTTGATACCAGGGATATCAAAAATCCTCAAGATGGGTTTTATTAAGACATCAAGGCCAGTAATTAGTTATATGTGATCTTTGCATGTTTAACAAGCGGAGCTGTTTCTCTTTTGATTGGCAGAAAAATGACAGCGAGGCTGCTTCGTTGCACCAGGAGCACACACTACCAATTATGGGTCCAGAAAGGCTGCAAGAAGTAGGATCATACCTCACATTAGACAAAATGGAAGAAATGATTCATCCTTTTGCCATGCCAGCAGAAGATTTCCCTCCGCCATCAACCCCTGCAGGATTCTCTGGCTATTTCACAAAGAGTGTGCTTGAGCGCCTGGTAAATCTTTGGCCTTTCCATAAGCATGCAAATTCTGGTGGAAAGTAACGAGAATTCCTACTTTTATTTTCCTGCTTACCCCCCTTTCTACACATTCTTTGATTGTTTCATATCATGCATCTTTGATATCTGCGGAACTTTGGTTGGTTGATCGGCTAGAGTGAGTTTTGAGCTCCTTCAGAGAAATTTTTGGGAGGCTTACAATTTTCAACAACAAAAGAATGTTGTTGGAAGAAACCATTTGGCTGAAACTGACGGACTTTTCCTACATCTTTCATTGTATTTTTCCCCTTTTTTCCATTATTGTGAATAACAGTTTTCATTAATGAATGCCTTGCTCAACTAAGTCTTAGATTGTTTGTTTGGGTTGGTTAATGAGATTTCCAGTGCTCCTTGAAATTAAAGACTCAATCAATGCACTTGATAATAACTAAAAGAAAAAACTGACCTATTGAATAGTTAAGTCACTTCTCCTAACACAATTTTCCCTCCTTATTTTTATTTTCATTTTCATTTTTAATTTGGGTTAATCCGACTTTATTTTTGATAAGCGCAAGTCTTCTACTTACGTCTTCTACTTACTCGCATGATGATGTATGTGGCATCTCCATTTTAAACATTATGTGGCCTTGTATAGTGATGCCTTGGAAACTTTTCTATATCTGCTTTGAGAAGGCTGAGTCAATTCCAAAGGAAGTAAACTGCGAAAAAGAGGGATTAAAGAAATGAAAATAAGCGCATAAACACAAGTTGCCAGCTGAAGTGTTCGCTTGCATGCATCACCCCTGGTGATGAAATGGCATTGTTCAGAAGCCAAGCTTTGTCTCAGATATGAATAGTTCAACAGCGAGGCTCAAGAATCTTGCATATCATACACGGAACTTCTTCGTCATGTTTCCTAGTTTCTGATTTAGGTATGCGTTATTACTTGTCTATGTAGGCAAGTGGTAGCTCTTCAATGTGAGCTCAAAGGTTTTGGGAAAGGGGGAAGGCTACCCTCCTTTGTGTAGCCTACTCTCGTTCAATTAATAGAGAAAAAAGATAGAATTTACTCCTAGAGACTTTTTTTTTTTTTTTTTTTCCTAATTAGATGCAAAGCCTGGTTTTGGCCCAATTCTTCATAAACATCCCCATCATTCCTATACCTTTCCTCCTCCTCGTTATCTATTTATCAATGGGTCATGTCATTGTCATCATCTATGCATTTTTTTTTTTATATATTTTATCTTCTTTTCTTCACAGCTCAATTCTTATCCCCAAACCAACTTATCAGTTGGGCCCGGGGACTCAATCCTAGCCATTTGGGTCAATCGGCCAATATACCACGGGCTATCATCTATGTTATTGGAAGATAGAATCATGTTCTAATTTACAGGTGAGGGCTGCAATACCTAGGCTTCAAATTAATATCTGTTTAGATTCCAGGAGAAAGTCATCTTCCAGGCTGTTGTAGATTTATCAAATTGTTTTGATTGGTGCAAAGGTCGATTTCGCCTTAATTGATTTTTCAGCCTCATACTTGACATAAAAAGGGACTTATCATTAAATATCCTATTTATTTGGTTCTGAATTGGAGACGGTCCATTTTATAGCGAATATTTTAAATATTTCGTGGATGAACAATGACTATGTTATCAAACTATTTAATATTGATTATTATATCTTATATGGTTAGATGAGATTTTAATTGATATGGTACAGGTGTAAATCTTTAGATGTGCGAAGAACTATATCTTTTTCATGAAATGAATTCTTTCAATTTCAAAGCAAGTGGGGTTTGAGACATGGGATGGTAGGCTTTATTTGATTGTATATGTATTTAAAATAATATTTGAAAACTTTACGAGGTAAACAAATAGTCAAAATAATCAAAATAAAGCCAAAAGCGTTATAAGTTTGTAGCTCAATTAGTTGGCATCTCTTGGTCTTTTCAAGAAAGACATCTAATGTTTAAATCCCTTATTAATCTTTCCAAAAAAAAAAAAACCCCACCAAATTGAACTGCCAACAACATTATTTCAGAATTTTGTATAGGTTTTATTCTTGTTAAATAGTGAGTGGAAGTTTACCAAAATCTTTAGGGAAAGCACAAGTTATTTATCCTTGCTCAATTTTGAACTTTGTTCATTCTTTATTATTTCTTTATGTTCAGTTGTTTCTTTTAGGTACCCTAGTGTCTCTTTAACCAATCAACAAAATAATTCTTTTTTTTTTTGGAATGAATGAAGAAAAACTAAGTCATTCCATATCGAAATTTAATTCTTTGATTCTCAAAATTTGTGGTACTTTATAATTTATATTAAAAATTAAAGCTGTGGGTCATATCAATTAAATTACTATTTTTTGTTCCTTTTTAATTTTAATGTGTGTTGCCACATCTCTATCGTCAAACATGGAGGATCTGGAGAATCGAAAGAGGGGAATCAAACTCAAGAAATTAAATTCTGTCTTGATTTGTCAAAGATGCATATTAAAAGCTGTAACATGATAAGTTATGTAGTTCATTTCTTATTAAACAATGTAACAAAAGGCGGCAACTCTGTTTAAATGTTCCCTATCCAAAACTCATCTTCATGTTCATGTTTCTTGCCCATCAAACTCTCCAGCACAATATTGAAGGCGAGTTTTCTTTCAACATTCGATCGTAGGTTGCAATGGCTAGTTCAGGTGCACCACAAGGACACTTGAAACTTACCTAAAAACCACTTTTTAAGTGTGAAATATCAGTGGCCTAATTTTCAAATATGCCATAATTTTCAAATTTGCATTGCTGTTGCTGTCTTGCTTCAATTTCTTTAACTCAATTCTTTAAGGATTAAGGACGCAAGTCACTATCTATTGTATCTCCACCTTTTATTTTTATATCGTTCCAGAATTTCCATGAAAAAGAGAGATGTTGGTCACCTTAATGTAGTGAGAATGCTTTACTCCTGACAAATGAAGGTGGGTGGGGAAGGTTGATTTGTTATTTCTAGGATCTCACTATTAGAGCCTTTTCTTTCTTTATATCCATCTTCTTTTAACCTTTTTGTTCTTTTTGGAATCAGTTAATCTGGCTTTGTTGGCCATTCCCTAGACCTTGTCTTGGCACTTGTCACCCACATAGAGGTAAGCTTGAGTTAACAATTATGCGCACCCAAAATTAAATAATTTTGGTTTTAGAACCTTATATACAATGTTTGGTCATTGGTGTCGGCATATGTGTTGGTACTAGTGGAATTCTATGGCAAAATGATAGTAAGCCTATACTAAGATGAGAAAAAAAAATATCTGTTGGAGTAGTTTACATATTAGTGGCTAGGAGAAAGGTTAAATTTTTTATAGTGGGTACTAGTTATAGAAGTGAGACAAAATTATTTGCTTTACCTTTTCCTCGAACAAATAATTTTAGATATTGTTAAATTTTTTGCAAATCAGGTGTTTTTTTATTTTATTTTTATCTATGATTTATTAAATAATGAAAACTCAATGTTAATGCTATTAACAATTTTGATGAATTATTTAAATGAGTGAACACGGTCATTTTTTTTTTACTTGTGAAGAAAGGTCGAAGAATTAATTTTTTGAGTATAATGAGAGACCATCCAATCATATGAGGATCCAAAGTAGTATGATAAGATTATAAGTGCACAAAATTCCATTACTATAGAATTTGAAAAGATGGTTGGCAGTTATTCTTATTCCCAATTTTCGGAAGAAGCTAATTCTCAAATTCAAATCCACAATATTCCCTTAGGCTAAGGACACTAGCAATTGCACCAAGATCTAATATTTTTATTGTTTTTTTTTTTTTTTACGTAATTATTTTAAAATGGGTGTAGTTGTCCATATTATAAAAATTTGTTATTATTCAAAATTAGATATAAAGTTGCTTACCAATTACATCTTTCAAATCCCACAAAAAGTGTGCAGTATACATAGCATTTTTTTTAATACTTGTCAAGAATCACCGCAAAATAGTCATTAGACTCACTAGTCGGTATTAAAGCGATATCAATTCCTATGTATTAGGGAAATTTATCAATTTCTACCGTATATGGTATTTCTAGAATACTAATGTAGAAGCAAAAGTATGTCTATAATTAATTAGGGTAAATTTCACAAATCTACCTGAGGTTTGTGACAATGCCTAAGTCCAAAATATTCTAAAATCTACCAATTTGGTACTAAAAAGACAACTTTGTCCCTGATAGCCAATCGCCGTTAATTTCATTTTCTCATTTTCCTCTCTCTTTTTTGTCTAGTTCCTTTACCCTTATTCTCTCTCTGTTGTCTGAGTTCTCTGTTCTCTTTCTCAAAACTCTCTCTAACTGAACCTTAGCCCCGGTGAAACTCATGGCTTGGTCGGCAACACTACCATGCAAGGATCTTCCTGATTCCCACCGCAATCAATGCTGTCAACGGACTCTCGTCCCTCTCTCTCTCTCTCTCTCTCTCTCAGATCGAAACCTACGCAATGGAGGTGGTGGTGCTTCGATCTAGATCTCGCCTTCAACAGACTCTCGCGGCGGCGTTGTGGATCGCGGCATGGCCGATCTTGTGATATGATGTGTCTTTTCTGGTTTCTCTTATGAAGATAGTTAGGATTGTGTTGGTTTTATGTGTTGTTTGGCTAGGATTTTTGTTGGGATTTTTAGGAGATTTCATTAGGAATTTACAAAGGTATTTGTGTGTTGTTTGGCTTGGATTTTTGCTAGTTTTTTTGGGTTTCTATTGGTTTTGAAAGATATATATATTTTTTTTGTAGAGTTTTTTTATTTTTAAATTTTTTTTAGAGATTTTGATATTGTTTTTTATGGATTCAGAGATTTTGGTATTGTTATTGTGTTGATTTTTCTGGTACTTTGGGATTATTTGTAAAGGGTATTATGAGAGTAACGATGTTTGGCTGTTAGGGATTATAACCACTCAAATAAAATTAATTTTTGAGAAAGAGAACTCACAGAACAGAGGGAGAATAAGGGAAAAGGTACAAGACAGAAAAGAGAGAGGAAGAAGAGAAAATGAAAGTAACGGTGCTTGGCTGTTAGGGATAAAGTTGTCAGAACAAAATCGGAGGATTTTAAAATGTTTTGAAACTTAGTTAGTATTACCACAAACCTCGTAGGTTTATGAAATTTACCCAATTAATTAATTCTTGGTATGGCAATGAATTGGCTTTAAAAAAAAAAAGACTCAACCCTTCTAAATATTTTACATACCAAGCCTGTTAAATATTAGAAATTTCATCCTAAATTCATCTCATTTATATTTGAAAAACACAAACCCTTCTAAACTTATTGTTTATCTAACTATAAATCAGTTCGGATCAAGTTGCGTTAACATAAAATTGAACATCTAAAATGGTATTTATCTAAATTTAACTATCAGTAAGCACTTTTATACTAAATTTATAGTTAAATACTTGAAAATGTTTGGATATTCAGCTTGTTTGTAAATAAAAAAAAAAAAAAAAATAGAGAAACAAATTAATTTTGTTATAAAAACCCTATTTTTTTGTGTAAATAAAATTAATAATGAGGGTATTTAGTAGTTTATACTTTATAGACATGATTTGGGTGGATTTGGACAAGTGCGGGGCCTTTTTTTTTTTTTTTTTTTTTTCTGAGTAAATCTGAAAAATACTTAATGGATGCACTTTCAAATAAATGTCTGTAAATAGTTTTTTCCATATATTTTTTAATTATTTTGTAGATTCTTAGTACTACTTGGCTACTCGCCCATCAACCGACCTTTTTTTTTTTTTTTTTTTGCCTCCTCAATTATATGTTGCCTTGTCTTTTATTGCTTCCTTCCCCGTGATGTAAAACAAATATGTATGATTTAGTGCAAGCCACGTATATTAGTCCACAATTTAGTGGGGGACCGATGGCTATTAACTTAGGATAGGAGTATTAGCACAAATGGCATTTAGTGATTTCAGCCTTTTCTGGTGGGGTTTTATTACAAAATGAGGTTTCTGATACTGCTTCACCGTGCATACTTATTACTTTGTTTTTAGTGAATTTATGTTTCACTTTCAGTACCCATAAAATAAACATAGAAAATTTAATTTATATATAGTTTATAAGCCTGTTTATTTTTATTATTACTATATATATAATTTTTAAAAATATAAATCTATAATTATTATATTATAATTAAACAATTGAATTCATCATTTCTTAACAAAACAATATAAACAAACCTGTACATTTTTTGGTAAAGCATGTCGAAATAGATAGTTCTGGTAATTATGTAATTTGGATAGAGAAAAATTCATTGTTGATTAAGTCAGTTATTACACGTGATGTAATAAATCTATTTTCTTCTTAATAAAGTTACAAGTTTTTCATTTAAAAGAAAAAACAGTATAAACTTTTTGGAGAATCAAAATTTATTTGTTCTTTTTCTTCTCTACCTCTCAATTAAAAAAAAAAAAATTCAAAACTATTGCAAGTGTTAGGCTTATTACTGTATTTTTATTCTGCAAATCAGCACCCAATTAAATTAAATTGTATTAAATATATACCAGCTTGCAACCAATAAAAATATTTTTTTATTATTATTTAGACATCACCTTTAAAGATTTGTCCAGTCTTTGTTGATGTAAAAACTTAACTTTATCTAAAAGTAACACCATGTCTTTGATTCTTTGTATGTTTTACGTTGATGTGCTCCCAATTTTAATTATTATCTTTACTGTGAGTAAGTTTTTGGATCTAATGAAAAGACATACAACAGAACTCATTAAGGATTCAGATAAACTATATATATTGGTATTAGTTTGGTCACCTGTGTCTGCGTGTAGAAAGCGTTTTTGATTTAATTTATTAATATCGTGATGTGTGATCCTCAATCTTGGTAAAACTATTACAAAAACAGCAAGCAATTGGCATATGGCAAGGAATCAAGAAAATATTGTAATTAAAAAAAAGTTAAATTCTTGTAAAATTTTTTAATTATAAATTTGTTTCAATGTCTCATTGCCATCTCTTTTAATGTTAAGTATGATGAAATTTAGTATTGAGAAACCAATTGATCATTCTCTTTAAAACATATATGACAATAGGGTAAATTAGTCTTTTTAATGAATTCCGTCCAACTCAACACCTAAACAAATGGCAGAGAATTAAGTGTAATATATATTTAAATTGGGGTCGATCATGCGTTTTGATGATTCAGGGGGCTACGTGTAATTAGGATGATAGTTTAATTAGTATGTAAAAGTGTAATTCGCCTAAAAAGAAAAACATGAAAGATTTGCATGCACAAAAAGTTGCACCCTAATTAAGCCCCTAACACTAACCCTTTATATTGATTTTATGAAAGTACAAGTATAATAAGGTACAAAGGTATTCGGTGCATTCTATCCACAAAAGAAAAAAAGAAAAAAGAAGGTATTCGGTGGATTTTTCTAACCTTTTATAAATAAATAAATAAATAAAATTATTCGGCAGAAAAAGGGAGTATATTGATTTTACTAAAAGTATTATTTCCTCAAGATTACTTCTTCTTCTTCTTCTTTTTTCATAATTTTAAATACTTTATTTGCATCCCATAAAAATAAAAAACTGTATTTGCATGGTGATTGAATAGTTTGTATACCCTAATCAAAAGACGTTATCTAGTCGTTTGATTAAAGAGTTTTAAACCNCTCAATTAAAAAAAAAAAAAATTCATAACTATTGCAAGTGTTAGGCTTATTACTGTATTTTTATTCTGCAAATCAGCACCCAATTAAATTAAATTGTATTAAATATATACCAGCTTGCAACCAATAAAAATATTTTTTTATTATTATTTAGACATCACCTTTAAAGATTTGTCCAGTCTTTGTTGATGTAAAAACTTAACTTTATCTAAAAGTAACACCATGTCTTTGATTCTTTGTATGTTTTACGTTGATGTGCTCCCAATTTTAATTATTATCTTTACTGTGAGTAAGTTTTTGGATCTAATGAAAAGACATACAACAGAACTCATTAAGGATTCAGATAAACTATATATATTGGTATTAGTTTGGTCACCTGTGTCTGCGTGTAGAAAGCGTTTTTGATTTAATTTATTAATATCGTGATGTGTGATCCTCAATCTTGGTAAAACTATTACAAAAACAGCAAGCAATTGGCATATGGCAAGGAATCAAGAAAATATTGTAATTAAAAAAAAGTTAAATTCTTGTAAAATTTTTTAATTATAAATTTGTTTCAATGTCTCATTGCCATCTCTTTTAATGTTAAGTATGATGAAATTTAGTATTGAGAAACCAATTGATCATTCTCTTTAAAACATATATGACAATAGGGTAAATTAGTCTTTTTAATGAATTCCGTCCAACTCAACACCTAAACAAATGGCAGAGAATTAAGTGTAATATATATTTAAATTGGGGTCGATCATGCGTTTTGATGATTCAGGGGGCTACGTGTAATTAGGATGATAGTTTAATTAGTATGTAAAAGTGTAATTCGCCTAAAAAGAAAAACATGAAAGATTTGCATGCACAAAAAGTTGCACCCTAATTAAGCCCCTAACACTAACCCTTTATATTGATTTTATGAAAGTACAAGTATAATAAGGTACAAAGGTATTCGGTGCATTCTATCCACAAAAGAAAAAAAGAAAAAAGAAGGTATTCGGTGGATTTTTCTAACCTTTTATAAATAAATAAATAAATAAAATTATTCGGCAGAAAAAGGGAGTATATTGATTTTACTAAAAGTATTATTTCCTCAAGATTACTTCTTCTTCTTCTTCTTTTTTCATAATTTTAAATACTTTATTTGCATCCCATAAAAATAAAAAACTGTATTTGCATGGTGATTGAATAGTTTGTATACCCTAATCAAAAGACGTTATCTAGTCGTTTGATTAAAGAGTTTTAAGCCCTTACAGAAACTATTTAATTAGTGCTTATTGCATGCACAAACATCGCCAATGCTTGCTCAAAAAAAAAAAAAAAAAAAACCATCATTTTTATGTATCTGTATGCGTGCAAAAATTGGCAACCCTTATGCTCAATTAAGTTGAAAAAAAAAAGTACAAAAATTATAAAAAGAAAGAAAAGGGGCATACCCGATCTTAATTCCATTGCCATTTTCTAAGAACACCCGCCTAACCTTTGTGGAAAACAATATATGGGAGTCTATATTCCACATGAAAAAGATGGAAAGAGATTTTCAATCAGCCGTTAGTCACTAATAGACAGTAGTTATGAATGAGAAATGTTACTTTATACGTGTCTTTAAAATAAGAAGAAAAGGAGTTGGGAGGTCCCATTTGGTTGAAAATTTCTAATATCGTTTGTTCAGTTTTCGGTATTATGAAAATATGTATTTAAGTATTATAGAAATACATATAAAAAATGTTATTATTGTTTAAACACCGGTAACAAATAGCCCTAGGCAATATTTATAGAAGGAAAAAACGTACACACTGTTTTTGCAAAGCCAAGGCTTTACAAATTTCAAGTGGGTGTTAAAAAAGGGTTACCTAACCACATAAAGAAATCAAACCAAGTATTTAAGAAGAAGAAGTAAGATAAGGAGGAGTTGAAAAAGAGAGAAAGAGTAAGCAAAGAAAAGAAAAGGAAATGACAATCTTGCCTCACCTCACTGACTCTCATGACTTTTCTTGTATCAGAGTTTGAACATTCAAGGGGGGGACACTTCTTCTTTGAAGACAGGACCCTTCTTTTTTGGTGTCTTTTAAGACTTTAAAATATACGTATTTATCTTTGATCCTACTTAATAGTCAGACATGATGATCTTTGTAATGGACAGAAAACTATTACGTACGCAAGGTTTAGACCAAGCACGAGGGATGGTTAGATAAGATTGTCACATACAGATATAGTGGTTGATACTGTTTTGGACCTAACCTGTATTAATGGGTGGAAGATTAAAGAACGTGGATTAGGGTCTTCTAGTGCTTGTAGGACTCTATCATTATGTAGTTCTTAAAATCTTAATCATTAAATAATGGTTAATTAAGTGAATGGTTTAAAGTGAAAGTTTTGATTTAATTAGAACCCAAAAAACTAAGCAACTAACTAAGTGACCGAGTTGTTATTTACTCCAATCAGATTAGTACAGGAAATTAGTAAAATGCACATAAATTTGTTAAGGACCGCCATCTTCAAATGAAAAACCAATCCAAGAGAAAATAGTTAAAATAGCTAATTTAGCGTTGGAGGGCCAAAATATGGAACAAAGTTTCTCTCCAAATGAGTTTGGAGAGAAACTTTTCATATATATATATATATATATTTTAATGTGAATTTTGAAAATCTAACCATTGAATTTCATGTTCCTTATGTTTTTAACATGCATATCAAATTTTATTTAAATTGGATATTATTTATTATTTGAATAATAAACTTATTTTTTACACACAATTTTAGATCATAAAAATTTGAAATTTTAATATTTGTTTATTGAGATAGCAATTAATCTTTAATATTTCTGAAATTTTACATGCATGAAGAATATAATAAGAACATGCAATTTAATAGTTAGATTTTTAAAATTCACACTCAATATAGAGATATATGAAAAGTTTGTAGAGTTTCTCTCCAAACTAGTTTGGAGAGAAACTTTGTTCTAAAATATGTCTCCAAAAAATCCTAGAATTTAAAAATAAAAAATATATTAAGATTTAAAACTAAAATAATAGATGAAAATTAAATTATGTTAACAAAATATAAACAAATGAAAGGACACAAATGAATTGTATCTCAATGCATTTATAATCAATCATCTATCAAAATGGAGTACAAAGTTGTGTTATTGTCGCTTTTTTTTTTTTTTTTCGAATCCCAAAAATTATATATAATTATTCAATCTAAATTTCCAAACAATTTCTTTTCAAAATAATAAATCAAAGTTTCCTTTAGAAAATTATCTTCTCTTTTCTTGCTAAGTATAATTTTGTTAATATTCATATATATGGTTGACAATACGCATTCCATAATTGTGGTTGAAAATTGAAAAAAGTAAACCAGAACGACAACTATTCTATAAGAAGTTGGTAAGCCGTTGATTTTGGTACTCCTTAATCCTTATCTTTATTACCTAAGAATTTGAAGAAAAGATTAACTTTTTTTTTTTTTTTACCCTTAGGAGAAGCTATAGGTTGAGGGGGTTAAGTATATTTTTGGGACCAATTATAAGTATTTATATATATATATATGTAATAAAGAATTTCAGTTTGAGAATGTTATAGGCCATATATTATTTATAAAAAAAAAAAAAAAATCATTTAGCTTTAGGGCAGGGGACCATGGTCCCCTTGTCCTAACATGGTTCCGTCTCCGATAAGAAATTCCACAATCCTTGTAAGTTAGGTGATCACAATATTCTACTATCCTCTCTATGACTCCAGCATGGTCTAGACTTAACCAACTACCCTATTGGCTATTGCGAAGCTAAAGCAAGTTTGAAAAATATGAATATATACATGTATCGAAGTTTGATACATATATTTTAAATTTCTTGAATAGGTATAAGCTATTACATAGTCAGCAAGTCTTTCCTATTTTTAAATTAAGTTTGAAAATCTCATTAAATTACATATTTCATTACGTTAAATTTCATATCAATTGAATTTTTTTTTAATTCATGTTTTATTTTCAATTTAAAAAAAAATTCAAGAAACAAAAGCTTTTTATGGATGAGATAATTTTTTTAGTGTAATAATTTTAAAATTTTCAAGTACTTTTTTTTTTTTTTGAGAAGGAAATTTTCAAGTACTTAAAAAGTTCAATGATACAACCTAATCTAATGATGTTCATTTGTTCAGAAATACATCAAATAAAAAGTTACTATTAAATAGTGTAACATAGACAAAAATCCATAAAGTAAAATTACAATGTAATGCACTAATGCATGAGAAAATTCTTAGTCGTATAAGTAAGAGGATGCTCATAACTAAGTTGACATCCGTACCAGTAAGCAATAATGTAATATAAATATATAATGATTTTCGTAGTCGATGGAATTTTTTTTCCTTGTATTATCATCGAGTGTATCCTTAGTTCCTTACCATGTATTATAATAATTGAAGGTTGCTCTATCAAATAAATATAAATAATGATAATAATAGAAGGTTGCAATCATAAAACGTACGTTCCAAATTTCAAATTTTAAATTTTTTTTTTTTTTTTCATTAGATCTATTATGGTTTTCGTCACTAGCACGCAAACGGTGCAATTATCCAATTCCACTATTTGAGTTTTATGTATATTTTTAGATGGAAATTACTTATCTTGGACCTTCTTTCTTTATTCCAATCCATATACCAAGAAATTTTCAATATACTTGTATCCGTACTCCTGTGTCCTTTTCTATCTTTTGGGTTAAGCAAATACGCCAGAGAACTCTCAGAATGAGTTTTCACCAAAAACAAAAGAGAACTCCGAGAGTATAAAGTTATAACCTACCGCAAGAATTGAGATGCCTATGCCAATAATGGCCTTTGGCTCATTCCAAACATAATAATAATAATAATAATAAAGGCCATTTATACCCTTGAGTGAGAATTCCTAATTGTAGTTTGTAAAAATATGAACAAACTACAATTAGGAACAAGGAAGAGATCTATATTGTAAACTAAGAAAGGTAAGTTCTAGGTCTAGAGTTTTCTGGAGTTCTAAGCATCCTTTTTGACATTTGAACCTAATGAATAGTTGCTTCTTTTTTTCCTTGTCCCTAACAGTAGCATGCGATTAGATTTGGACAATTTTCTTCAAATTATCTTTGTAGAAAATTTGACCATGCTCATCAAGTTTCCAACAAAGATTGGAAAATGAGAATTGAGAAACGCTAGTGATACCCAAAAAAAAAAAAAAAATCACAATTTATTAAATGATATGTTACGATTAGTATACCATCATTTAAATATGATCTTATTATTGACATTATATTTATTGTATACAGTATACTAATAAAAACATGTCACTTTAACCGTTACCAAACTTGTAGGAAAATACAAGGTTTTAAACAGTTGGTAGAAGGTTAAGGACATTTGGTGGCTTTACGTCATGTATCTACTCTACCAAAACAATTTTGACAAAAACATGGAGAAATTCAAAGAAACAGATCAAATATGCTGATAAAACTTAATGAACAATTATGTTGTTCAAAACTCAATGATAACAATGACACCTCAGATTGAGTCCTGATCCATGTCAAAACAAAAACCTCTCCATCATTTGCACACTCAAAGCCATGAAATTTCCTGTTTAGAATAATCAATGAAACAACTTTATAACACATCTACCGCATCACCAATTGCATGCACAACCTACTTCGAGTGGCCAACTTTGCAGCACTAAAAAAACAGTTCCAAAATCATGTTTTATAAGCTTATGCATACTTCATTTTTTTTAGCAAAAGAGGTACAAGTTGATTAGGCCAATCACATCTACTAAACTAAAAAAATAAGTAAAAAAAAAAAAAAAATGTAAACTAGTGTTGGTTTTTAGGCTTATGTTTTGGAGAGCTTATTTGAGAGAGAGAGAGAGAGAAGTTAAAATGGCTTTAGAAAAATAAGCCAATTATAAAATGCTTAAAGTAATTTTCTTTTTCTATCTCACATTTCATGATTTCATTAAATAAATTACTAAAACATAAGTTAACCAAACACATACTTATTGTTCAATGACACTGTGGGATTCTTCTCATGGGGAGAGGCTCATAGATTGAAACCTTCATTTATTTTTATTTTAAGATTAAGAAAAAGAAAACAATAAATTTAGAGATATATATATATATATATATATTTTTTTTTATAATAATTAACATGATCTGTTGTAATTAGTATTTAATAAAAGTGATATTACTCTAGTCATGATAAAAAGTTGAAAATTAAAAAAAAAAATTTGTTGTTTCTCAAATATTAATTTTTTAAAAAAAAAGAGGAAGTGTTTCATAAGTTACATATTTATTAAATTTATGAAGAAAAAAAAAAAAAAACTGATAAAGATACTTGTCACTGTTGAGGAGCATTGTTGTCTAGGGACAAAATCGTCGGAACAAGAAGTGCCCCATTTTATTTGTAAGACAAGGAAACACCTGTCCCAGGTAGTTGTAGTTTCAAGTACTGTAGTATATTTGCTATCTTAAAGAGAAGGAAATTGCATCAACTAGAGTATAAAAATGAAGTTAATAGAATGTGTGTACCCGCCAAGTACATGATCTACTTTGAGCTGTTTATCCGCCCCAAAGGACAAAAATCGTGGCCGAAAAAGGCTGCCACTTGAAGATTTAAGAGAGAGAGTGTGTGTCAGAGAAAGCAGAGAGACAGGGTGCAAAACAGAGTATAACATAGGGAAATGAGACAGAGTGCACTGTTTTTCCATTGATTTCCTTGGATGGTTTTGACATTTTTCGCTTAATATTTATTCCCTTTTGGTAGTGCTCCTGAAAATCAAGAGGCTTTGAGATGGATGACAAGACTGAAGTTTTGGAGGCTGTGGTAAAAGAAGCTGTGGACTTGGTACCAAAACAGAGCAACCCACCTCTCTGCTTTTTTTTTTTTTTTTTTTGAAACTTTGTCTGAGGACTATTTTATCTGTATTGAGTTTTGCTTTTTGGTGCAATTGCTTTCTGGGGTTGGGATTTCTGGTGGGTTTGTGTGGAATTTTCACTTTGTTTGGTATTTTTTGTTGTTGGGTTTGGGATGAATTGTACTTTAAATATGGTTTTTTTATTTATGGATTGAACTTTTATTGCAGGAGAACGTACCAATTGAAGAGGTTTTTCTGACCTTGAGATGCAACAAAGATGGTCTCACAACAGTGGCTGCTCAGGAAAGGTTGGCCATTTTTGGCTACAACAAGCTTGAAGAGAAAAAGGTTCTCTTTTTTGTATATATATTTTTCTTTTATCTGTTTGTTTATAAGTAAAATTTTCCCAGCAATTTTTTTTTTCTGATATAAGTGATGAACTCTTTCTTGGCTTTACAATGAATTAAAATTTCCAAGATTAATGAAGCCTAAAAGTTTTTTTTTTTTGGAATTATTTACCTATGCAACAAGCAGAGCCAGTGAACAAATATTCAGATTTCTTCTTCTTCTTCTTCTTCTTCTTCTTCTTTTACTTACTTTGGCCTTTTGGTTATATTTGACAATTTTTTGCTTTTTACAGGAAAGTAAGTTTTTGAAGTTCTTAGGATTTATGTGGAACCCTCTCTCATGGGTTATGGAAGCTGCAGCTATTATGGCCATTGCGCTTGCCAATGGAGGAGTGAGTGCTTTCTCTCTTTTCAAACCTCTTTATTGTGTGGTGCTTTTTTTTTTTTTTGGTTGCTTAGAGAGTCAAGGAAAGGAAAGAAGAAATAAACTTTCCATGCTTTTATAGGGAAATTAAGAAGCACTTAATTTCCCTTTCTGATTATTTGTATTTCAAGAGATTTTGACTATGGGGAACTTTGTACTGACTGCATATTTTGCAGGGAAAACCACCTGATTGGCAAGATTTTGTTGGGATTATTGTTCTGCTACTTATCAATTCAACTATAAGTTTTATAGAGGAGAACAATGCCGGAAATGCTGCTGCTGCTCTAATGGCCCGACTTGCACCCAAAGCTAAGGTATTTGTTGGAAAAGTCTTTGCCTTTCCTTAACTATATGATTTTAGGCTTTCTTCTTGATACTTGTTGCCATTTGTTGTGATGTAAATTTGAGCTATGAGTTTGATGATCTGGGTAATTGATGCACTTCTGGTCTCTTTTTTAAGGTCCTTAGAGAAGGGAGGTGGGTTGAAGAGGATGCAGCTATTCTTGTTCCCGGTGATATAATTAGTGTTAAGCTTGGGGACATCATTCCTGCAGATTCTCGCCTTCTTGATGGTGATCCCTTGAAAATTGATCAGGTAATTTTTCAACCTTCGATGTTTTGTGCAGATTGGCTAAGTGGAGCTGTCTGACTTATGTTTAATATTTGACTTTTCAGTCTGCACTTACAGGGGAGTCCCTTCCTGTGACGAAAGGCCCTGGTGATAGTGTTTATTCAGGTTCCACGTGCAAACAAGGTGAGATTGAGGCAGTGGTCATTGCTACTGGTGTTCATACCTTCTTTGGCAAGGCTGCTCACCTTGTGGATTCCACAAATCAAGTGGGACACTTTCAAAAGGTAAATAGATGCAAATGCAAGTGAATTCCTTTACTCTAAACAACAGCTACCAATAGGATAATAAAAATTTGATAGGCAAAAGAAATAGCAAGCTAATGAAGGAAGCGGGATCAAGTTGAATAAATTGGAGGGGATTGGTGGAGATTACCATAGAGTAATATCTTACATAGAAAGTGATGCACATGATCACATATGGGAATAACATATATATTTTAATTTATTCTCTAATGCCTTTTAATTGTTTCTTGGGTATCATTATTAAGTTCTTCCTGAATCATACTAGTAATTGCCTCAAAAAATTGATTTTAATTCCTGGTTTGTTTTCAACTCTTGTGACTATAATCTTATACGAATAAATATTTGCTTTTGCCACACACAATATGACAGATAACTATGTTTGTTACCTGCAATTAAATAAACATGTTTTTTTTTTAACCTGCAGTACTTATTTTTTACCTGCCGCAATCAGATTAGTTTTTCCTATTTGTATCTGTATTGAGAAAATTCTCTTTGCACTTGCTTAATAGGTCTTGACTGCAATTGGGAATTTCTGTATATGTTCAATTGCCGTGGGGATGATTGTAGAGATCATTGTTATGTACCCAATTCAACACCGGAAGTACCGCCCAGGAATTGACAATCTGCTGGTGCTTCTTATTGGAGGAATTCCCATTGCCATGCCCACAGTTTTATCTGTGACAATGGCAATTGGGTCCCATCGCTTATCTCAGCAGGTTGGTTATACTGGGTGTTGCAGTTTTATTGCATTAACTTTTCTAATGGTTCAATGCTTAATGGGATATATGGGCTATTATTTAATGAATATGCAGGGAGCTATCACTAAAAGAATGACAGCAATTGAAGAAATGGCAGGGATGGATGTGCTTTGCAGTGACAAAACTGGGACTCTGACACTGAACAAGCTTACAGTTGACAAGAATCTCATAGAGGTGGTTACAAAAAAGTTTGTGCCGTTCACGGATGCATTTCTGACTTCCTTAAATATAATTCCTGTTTCAACATTTTATTTGAGTAGATCTTTGCAAGGGGAGTGGACGCAGATACTGTTGTTCTGATGGCAGCTCGAGCATCCCGAGTGGAAAATCAAGATGCAATAGACACTGCTATAGTGGGAATGTTGAGTGATCCAAAGGAGGTAAATATCATTACCAATAGGATTTATCTTGTACATTCGCTAAAGTAGCTGAGTTGAATCTTTTATGCCAGCCTATATTACATGTGATAATGCACTTAAGATTATTAGTTAGTGGACTTTGCTTAAGCATTGGCTTTTGTGTTAATGATGTTTATTTGCTTCTGCTCTTGACTACCAAAAAGGCTCGAGTTGGTATTCAAGAGGTTCACTTCCTTCCATTCAACCCAACTGATAAGCGAACAGCTTTAACATATATAGACAGTGAGGGTAAAATGCATCGGGTCAGCAAAGGTGCACCAGAGCAGGTTAGATAATCAACAACTAATATAATTTAACTTGATGCTTCTGGAATGCTAAATGGACTAATTCATGCCTGTGTTTCTATTACTAGATTTTGAATCTTGCACACAATAAATCAGAGATAGAAGGTAGAGTCCATGCTGTGATTGATAAGTTTGCAGAGCGAGGATTACGTTCTCTTGCAGTAGCATACCAGGTATGCTCATACATGATCTTATGTCTGGTTTATGTTGTGAATTCATTTCTAACATATGTTTTCCATATTATAATTCATGCTATTATTGGAAATTTTCATTATTTAATGTGCAGGAAGTTCCTGATGGGAGGAAGGAGAGCCAAGGAGGGCCATGGCAGTTTATTGGTCTCATGCCCTTATTTGACCCGCCTAGACATGATAGTGCAGAGACAATACGAAGAGCATTGAATCTTGGGGTGAATGTTAAGATGATCACAGGTATGTAGCCATTGTATAACAATAGGATATTACAGCTGTTTGTATATGTATACGTTGTCAATGCTTTGGCATCTTTTGTGCCTGGTCATATCATAGCTATAATGATTTCACAGTGGATATATTGGAGGTTTTAGAGTGTTACAGATGGCATACTGTACATTTTGTTTAAAACCGTTGAAGTTATATTTAAACTATAAAATTGTATGAATGATAACTTTATGTTATCTATTCCATCTTGAACTTCTGGGTCTCAACTGTCTTTCGCTTTGTAATAATTATATGATGAACTTGCAGACTAGTGATTTAAGCCAAAAAGATAAGTCACAGACTTTGTGTCACTTTGGTGAAGACCTGATCTGCAGTTTTATATATATTACTTATGGCTTTTGTATGCACATAGCATCCAGGATATTCCTTTGCACTTAAGATTGTTAGTTAGTCAAAGATTCTACTGATAGTAATTATCACCCATTATCTATCAATTATGTGGCTCCTCTTTGAAATAGCAGCATGTAGTTTAGGTTGGAATATTAATAAAGGTTCTGACACTGCCGTTGCCGTTTCCTTGCTTTTACATCCAATTATATGTTGTTTGAAGTGAGGTTCTCCTGAATTTAACTTGGTCAATCCATTCCATAATGCTTAAGAAAGGAAATCATCTTTGGTTCACTATTTCGGTGATATTCTATCTGGTTGACCCCTTTCAATCTCTATTAGGTGATCAACTGGCAATAGCAAAGGAAACAGGACGCCGTCTGGGAATGGGAACCAACATGTACCCTTCATCTGCTTTGTTAGGACAGAACAAAGACGAGTCAATAGCTGCTTTGCCTGTTGATGATCTGATTGAAAAAGCTGATGGATTTGCTGGAGTTTTCCCTGGTATTTTGTTTTAGTTTTGTTCTTCAAATTTTTCTAAATCACACTAGATAACCTATCACTAAGCCTAGTCCAAATTCAAATTCACCCACTTTAGCTGCTAGTGGCAGGAAGCTGTTCCCCTAAACACTGCTAGGGAGACAGCTAGATTCAACTAGGCATGTTGATAACTTTTCTTATGTTTTATTGATATATGATAAAAAAGACTCTCTATTGTTAGGGAAGACCACTTTTTTTTTTTTTTTTTTTTTTTTTTTTTTTTTTTTTTTTTTTTTCTTCATGTTTATCTGACTGCCCTCAATGCATTGGTTGGTACAGAGCACAAATATGAGATAGTAAAACGTCTGCAAGCTAGGAAGCATATATGTGGAATGACTGGTGATGGAGTTAATGATGCTCCGGCTCTTAAAAAGGCTGACATCGGCATAGCTGTTGCTGATGCAACTGATGCGGCTCGTAGTGCTTCTGACATTGTTCTGACAGAACCTGGTCTTAGTGTTATCATTAGTGCTGTACTGACTAGTCGGGCAATATTCCAGAGGATGAAAAATTACACAGTGAGCATCTGTTTTGATTGCTGAAAGCTTTTATCAAATGTTCATAATCTATCAAATAATGGGTAGTTTTCTTGTGACATGCTTACTATATTCAAGTCACCTCAAGAAGAGTTCAATCCCTTCTTATGGGGATCCAGGATGTTAGAAAAGATAGAACACAGCCATGATACCATGTGAAAATAGAAAGGAGAAAATAAAATAGTCTAGGGACACAACATGGAAGCAAGAGAAAGAGAGGAATGTATGTGGTTCGGCCTGGTGGCCTATGTCCATGAAGGAAAGCCCTTGATGGCTACATTTTACTATAAGCTTTGTGTGTTACAATGAACCGTAATAGGGTATTTATAGGAGGATATACAAGTAGGATTAGGATTTCTTTGCTTGGACACCAATTAGGATTGAACTTGGGCTTGACTAGGAATTGGGCTTTGATATCTTTAACACAGGATGAGGGTTTTAAGCCTCTTCAGATTAGACGCTGGTTTGGTTCTTAGCAGTGCCTGTTGGGGGAACAAAGCAGTTTATACTAAAAGGATTCACCTTATGTTATTATGTGGCTCGTTAGGAGAGGAGAATCTTTTTACTCTTTTTTTGGAAACCCTGCTGCATTCTTTGCCACCAAATGGCGTCATGCCCTCCTGAAATAGACAACAATTATGCTACAGATATTAATCACAATAAGAATTATGGTGGTACTCAAAGTTTAATTAATATTATTCATCAAATTAATTGACTTCCTTCTTGTTGCAGATATACGCAGTTTCCATTACAATACGTATTGTGGTAAGTTATATCGTGTTGGTTTCAAGATTTTATATTTAGAGAAGGTTTGATTGCATTTTCCTGAATAATGTTTATCACATCTTATCCTTTTTAGCTGTCTAACTTTGTTTTCACTTGATTGCAACAGCTTGGTTTTATGTTACTTGCTCTCATATGGCAGTTTGACTTCCCACCCTTCATGGTGCTGATTATTGCTATCCTTAACGATGGTTTGTTTTCATCTTTACCTCAATGCATGTGATTTCCTTCTTTATCTGATAAGCATATGACTATCCGTAGTTTTTCCTGAATAACTGATCAAGTATTCAGATAAGCAAGATGTTTTCTATTCTCTTTCTAAATCACTTCTTACTATTCTTCTTGCAAAGAGAACAAAATAGAATAATCACTCCAAGTTCTTCTTTATATGGTGATAAGTTCTCTATTTTCTCCTTACAAGATCTATGGCTTGCCAGGTACCATTATGACAATATCGAAGGATAGGGTGAAGCCATCTCCTCTTCCAGATAGCTGGAAGCTAGCTGAGATATTTACAACCGGAATAATTCTTGGTGGTTATTTGGCTATGATGACAGTCATTTTCTTCTGGGCAGCATACAAGACAGACTTCTTTCCTGTAAGACTTGTCATCCTTTTTATAAATTAAAATGATCCATAAATTTATGCAGGTCATGGTAGAGACTAACTGATCATTTAGATATGTTTATAGTTTCTGTTATTTGGAGGCTGTCTAATATTCTAATCAAGCCCACATGTTATATCCAGGACACCATAATCATCATCATCCCGAGTGCTATGTGCAATTTAAGGCTTATTTGCATAAATCTTGTTTTTTGCCTTCAGTCTGTGATAAACATTATATCCTATCAACTTGTAAAAGTACATTTATTTTTTCAATTCTTATACCACTGACCATCTCAATAATTCCTTAATTTGCTAAAGCTTGCAGTCCTTATTAGAGAGAGAGTCCTTGTGAGTGGTCTACTTAGGTGTAAAGTGTAAATCATCACAGTTGGCTTGGTCTTATCTAATCCTCATTGAGGCTACTTTAATTTTTTCCTGTAAGCTACCTTAAAATTTTTGCTGATCATAGTCACAACACTAATCAAACTTCAGTCTGCATATTGGCACCATTAAAATAGATCTATGGTCTTTGTTCAACATCTTGTTAGATAACATATGTCCAATCTCATAGCCATTTTTTATGGTATATTATAATTTTAATATTTGATTAGTATGAGTCTTCTTGAATCTCATGCATCAAATTGCTTTTATAATTGAGGCATTATTGCCTCCAATATGGATATAGTCCTAAAGATGTTGGTTTTTCTTCCATGTCACCTTTGTTCTTACTAAAATAGCTCCATGTGAAATGTTTGCATAAATTGAAATGTTTGGAGTTTAAGGCATACTATGCCAATTATGTTTTTCATTAATGCCTCTTATTGCACAAGTCAAAAGCACACAATTCATCCTTCCTCTTTTCATCAATGTAAACTGATCATGTTCTGTAATATGGTAAATCTGCATAAAATTGTGGCAATGTTTGTCTCATCCTGTTTTTAATGATTTCTTCTTAGAAATAATGTCTTATGTACTTGACATATCTTGCATTTTAAACTATCTGATATTATAAAATTAATTAGTATATGATCAAATTTTGTGTTTCCACCTCTATCCATATGTATGAATCTTCCTTTTACCTTGACTGCTTGTCTTTTCCTGAGCAAGATTTATTTGTACGCTGACCCTTGTTATGTAATATACAGCGTACATTTGGGGTTCCAAGCCTTAAGCAAGAGGATGATTTTAGAAGGCTTGCCTCAGCAGTATATCTGCAAGTGAGTATTATAAGTCAGGCCCTCATATTTGTGACAAGATCCCGGTCTTGGTCTTTTGTTGAGCGTCCTGGCTTGTTACTTGTAGCAGCTTTTATTGTTGCTCAGCTGGTGCGTCTATTTTTGCACTTGCATTTTGTGATTTTGCTTTACTGATATATGGAAAATATCAATCTATTAATTTTCTTGCTGTGTGCAGTTCGCCACACTGATTGCTGTTTACGCAAACTGGAAATTTGCTGCAGTTCAAGGGATTGGATGGGGCTGGGCTGGTGTTATCTGGCTCTATAACCTCATCTTTTATATCCCACTTGATTTTATCAAGTTCTTTACCCGATATGCCTTAAGTGGGAGGGCTTGGGATCTTGTTATTGAGCAAAGGGTATGTATGATACTGGTTTAATAGAGTAAAATGTTGAGAAGAGCTTGTCCTTGACTTGTTGTGGTCAAATTTTATGTTTTGTAGATTGCCTTCACAAGGAAAAAGGATTTCGGGAAGGAAGAACGGGAGCTTAAATGGGCACATGCACAGAGGACACTCCATGGGCTTCACCCACCCGAGTCCAAGATGTTCACTGAGCGCGCAAGTTACTCAGAACTTAATCAAATGGCTGAAGAGGCAAAAAGACGAGCTGAGATTGCTAGGTATGCATATTAACAATTAGCTAATTTTGTCCCCCTCTCTTATATGATACTGTCCTTTTCTCTCTCTTTGAAAATATTAATTTAGATTTTAGACTAAGATGAAATGATGTGATTATGTGGAAGATACCTATGTTTAATGTTTATGGGCTTTACTGGGGCTGTAAATGAGATGAACTGAACAATAAGGTGTTCACAGGGCTTGGTTATTTTGTTATTGAGCTCAAGTTCAAACGAGCTCAATTTTCCTATTCAAGCTTAGTTCGTTAATTTCTTGAACAAGCTTGATCTTGTCCACAATCTTTGTTAAATTGTTATATAAGTTAACTTAATATGATATTTATTTAAGAAACCTATGTTTTTACCTTTGCTAGTGTAAAATCCACCAAACTCAATAAAAAAATTTACTGATTAATTTATCCACAACAATAATAATTTTCAAAACATGATATAAATACATTTTTTGAAATTTTTTTCTTTGAAGTTAGACATATTAGCCATATAGAGTATTATCTTTGGTGTTTAGGAACATACTGAGCCAAGCTTCACTTTGTTCAAGCCTGGTTCATTAATAAATCAAGCTTCAACTTAACTTCAAGATTGTTCATTTAGTTAATGAATGAGCCTCAATGAGCATCTTAACAAGTCTAATTTGAGGATTTATAATTAGTTTGGCTTGTATAACAGCACTCTTTGATAGATACAATAATATTTCAAACCTGTGGCGTTAGCTCCATGATGATTGCTCTTTATTATCAAGCTAAGCCACCAATTAGTTTTTGGTGTAGGCAGACATTGAAGCTTATATCTCTTATTCATTTTACAGCCCTAAGCCTAAGGTTACAATTTTGGGCTGTTTTTGGTGGCATTTACAACTAGACTAACTAATTGGTTTAAATTACCATTTGAAACAATGTTCTGAGACAGTGAGATTGTGAAAAGAGCTCTTATAAGAAATTGCAGGCTGTCATATATACAATGCATGGTAAAGTTGGTTAACATGTAGATCACTAGAACACTCAGATCATGTATACTAGTTTATTATATGGGTATGGTATTCAAAAAAAAGAAGAAGAAAGACATAGATGTACTGTACGTTATTTGCCTTACTGTGGCACTTTGGTCCTGTTAAATCTTGCAATTTTCTTGTTTTTTGCAGACTAAGAGAAATGAATACATTGAAAGGACATGTTGAATCAGTGGTGAGAATGAAGGGGCTTGATATAGATACAATTCAGCAATCATACACTGTCTGATAGATCGTACACTTCCATTCCTCATGGTGTAATGATGGAAGCAAAAGAGCCATAGTTTGTCATGTATAAATCATATCCACCTACATTTATATATCACTAGATGCGGACCCGCGCGCTGCGCGTGATAATTTATTTTATGGTAATTGGATGTTTTGGTCATGGAATTTATTTTGTATTATTAGAGATTAGTATTTGAAATAGAAAGATGAATTTTTATTGTTGAATTAATTTTTTTGGAACATAATTTCTACCATACTCGGTTTGCTAATTTGTACATTTCCAAGTCAATTGAGCACATTTTGCATATGTTACATGTAATTCTTCGTTTCCATAAGGGTAAGGGCAATCACGATCCCAATGACCCACTTCATTTTTCTTACATGCTTGGTTTTTTGGGATGCAAAATGTGTTAGTTCCAAAAGTTGTATGTTGAAGGATTTGTCGATAGTTTTGTAGCAATTGTTTCCCCTCTTGTTGGTTTAGAATTGATAATAGTGGCTATATTCCTTCCTCATTTGATTCACATAAGAGTGCAATTGCGAGTCCATATTTTGCATTTTTGTCCCCTTCTTTGTTGGCTTGAAGAAGGATTTCTTTTCCTACTTTAGTTTTACCTTGCACAAAATATTTGTAAGCTCCGACCCAAAATAGTGCTTATTTGTTTCCAGCCCTAAAGCATCGATGAATGAGCTTTTCTTCATCTTTTCGAAGGAATAAAGGATTTTGAAGCAGTCCAGTCAGATTGATGTGGTGAAGAACTTTTGTTTTTTTGGTTAGCCAATTGAATCGCTTGTAGCTGTTTTTTAAAACAAAGAACACATATTAAGAAATTAATGTGCTAAAAAAAATAAATATTTCAATACTATATTATAAAATTGAGAAACATATATTTTCCTTCAAACATACTTTTCATGCCTACAATTTGGTTCAAGTTCAATTTATTTTGTATCCCCATATTTAAAAAGATAAATTTCATTCTAGAAAAATTATGACTTCTAAAATTTGTATATATAATACTAAAAATTTAGGAAAAAAACAAAAATACCAAGTTAAATTACCATCTGAAAAAGTATAGTATGCTCATACCATTATGACAAAGCAACTACTTCCCAATTAGAATAAATGTGAAACTTCATTTAGGCACATCATGACGTAATTAAGAAAGTATTACCCTGCCACCTGCGAGTTGATTTTTTGTTCTTTAAATCAGAGTCTAGAAGGGGAGAAGTTTATTCATTTTCTTGACTATTTGAATAAGGAGAATAGCAAGTAACAAAAGTTCACTTACAGTTGTTGGATATCTATTGATGAGCAAGTATTGAATTTTGGTAGAAGTAACTGAAAGAGAGGCATCCAAACGAATAGAGATAGGGAAAAGAAATCTCTATAGAATAGGACAAAAGACACTAACATGTGTATCCTATCCTAATAATCTGTATATGCTAAATAGTTATGACAATATCTATACAGCAGGGACCCAAAAAATGTATTATTAAATACATGTAAATAGCTGTAAATTGATTAATGTCCACATCAGTTACTTAAGACAAAGTTATTAATTTTGGTGATTGTCAGTTTGTTTTTTAGATTTATATCTTGTCCCATGATATGGTGTAATAACATAAACACGTGGCTACTTGAAGATAGAACTTGAAGTAGCATGTGAGTGACGTTCATTAGTTTAGGAGTTGTTTGAATTGTTGAATCTTCATCCTCTTCAACCTTTGCCTTTTTACAATGAAAGATATACTTGCCACTATTTTTTAATAGATTCATATAAATTATGTATAAACAGGATGGCGAAATATATATTTTTTAAAAATAATTTTAGTTGATAACAATAAAATATTTTGTATGATTTTAATCGTAAGAATATTAGAATATTATGGAGAAGAGATGATAGGTTCAATATATTTTTAAAAATGGGAAATTGTCATAAATAATTGAAGTATTTGGTTGTGAGAGGCAAATGATTTGAAAGTTTCATGTTTGATTCGGACAGGGATGGTGTAAGTTTTGAAATAAATGGAAAGGTAATATACATTCATGAACTGATTTATTAGATAATCGAAAATAGAGGATGTTGAAGCGTCTTTGCAATAAAAATTTGTAAATTATGTTTAAAGGTAAAATAAAACATTGTTTTTGGGTGTTAAGTTATAGCACTATTGAGCAACATAAAGAGGCCCTTTCATTTTTCTAACGACATTTAGTTATAAAATTTGATATTAAAAATTACTAATGAATCAATTATTGAAAGTAGTATATGTGTGGTAATGGGTAAGATTTTGGCACAGTAGTTGGTGGTAGTATATTTAGGTTCTTCAATCAAATGAAATCCACCTAAATGAATTATATATACATTTTTTTTTAAATACAACATTGTTTGTATTTTAACACATTTAAAAAAAAAAAAAAAAAGATGAGAGAAAAAAAGATATATATTTTAATAGATTTGGAGGATGTGATTTAATTTAGATGTTAAATTAAAAGATGATTTTTTTTATTGTCAAATAATGAAGTTTGTAATTAAACTTAAATGAGTATATTTCATGAAATAGAAGTAGCTATAGTTGCTAGCTGGTATTGATTTTATCAGTGCTATTGCTTAATTGGATAACAATTTGATTTTCCAAAAAGTTTTTATTATTAATGAAGGAAAAGATTTGATTTGATTTTTTTGACACAATATGAAGAAATAATACAACTTTGAAATAAGTTCATATAGGCAGGAAAATATAAAATTCCAATATCATTTGCGTCTTTGAAGCTTCTTCTTCTTTGATGACTTTTGTTTTGTAGCTTTTCGATGATTGATCAGATCTTGAAGGAACATGTGATCGTCATTTGGTTCCGCATCTTCAACATTAGAGGCAGAACTCATTGATGGGATGTCATCATCATTGTCTTCTTGTTTTGATCCACTTGCATCATTATTTGCGTTTGTTAATGGTTTTGTATCAAGAACTTGAAATGTGTTTTTGTCTGAAGTTTGATTTGCTTTTTTCTTGATTTCATAATTCTCCAATGTTTCCTACACCAAAGTATGTTTATTAAATTATATTGTAGATATTTTTTTTGAATGAATTTGCAAATAAAAATAGTAGTAGAAAGCTTACTGTTGTGGTATCAGCATTATTTGTGGGTGGATCACTTGGATCATTATTTGTGTGTGGGGATGGTTTTGTATCAATAACTTCAAATGTTTTGTTGTCAAAAGTCTGTTCTGGACTTTTTTTTTATTTCATCCTTTGGCGGTGGTTCTTAAAACACAGTCTGTGGATTAAAACACAATGTTTGATTTTGCAAATAATGGTAAGTTTGTAATTGTTAACTGCTTACTGTTGTGCTATGATCAAGTTTCATTGCCGTTTGATCATTTGAAATGTTCTCAAAACAACTTTTTAATTGTACATAATTCCCAAGAAAAGTATAAAAATAAAAAGACACAGAAAAAGTACTATGGAAACCCAATGAGAGAAACAGAAACCATAAATACATGTGACCAAATCTAATAATGGAGAAGTTCTTGAGTAAATGCAGCTTATTTGATCAGAGTAACGTAAAGAGTAATCATTCAATTATCACTAGCTTGGGCATGAACATTTTTACAAATGTCTTTGATTGAACATTATGCAATAGTAGTCTAAAAATTGTCAAATTTAAAGGTTACATATCCCCTATCGAGATACTGCAAATAAAAAATTGCCTGCAATTTAGGTCTTCCTTCCAATTTCATTGAAAAATTGTCATTGAAAATATATCATTCTCACATGAAATAGATATATAAAATTAATTAAAAATATTTTTTCATAAATTAATTACATACTTTCAACTTCAAATATTAAATGGGAAAGACGTATAGAAAATATGTGGAAGACGTATTGCTCAAAAAAGAACTAAAGACGTAATTTATATAATGTTTGAACTAAAGAACTAATTTGCTCTGCTTTCTATTTTTTTTTTTAACTAATTTGAATTAAAGAACAAATTTTTTAACTAATTTGAACTAAAGAACTAATTTTTTTTAACTAATTTGAACTAAAGAACTAATTTTTTGAAGTATGTAATTAACTAATTAACTAAAAAAGAGCAAAACATTTTACAATACGTCTTTCAAGTTAATTACATATTTAATGGTTAGTTGAAACTTGCAAGTAAGAACCACCCAGATTAATAGGATGCATAAAATGTTTACTATAATGTTTTGCTCTTTTTGAAAGACGTATTTTAATGGGATGCATCAACTTTCCAGACATATTTTAAGTTAATTACATATTTAATGGGAAGTTGAAACTGATACATCTTAGGTGGGGAGAGAGATTTAGGCCTTATAAATCTCGACTAAAAAACACAATCTTAGCACAAAATAAAACACTTGCATAGTGACTTAAAATTGAAACTATGAATATCAAACCATGTCTGAACCAAAGACCATGATAAACACAATTATGCAGAAAAGCTATCGCAAAAATTGAAACACTAGAAAAACAATTTGTTTTGATTCTAAAACCCAATCCATGTTATACAATCATGATATTGAAGTATGCTCTAATATCAATTGTTGAAAAACAGCAGAAGCAAATAGAATTAAAAACCCAGCAATCAAAAATTCAAAACCCTAAAAAAGATGTAGTAAACAATTAGTCACACCATAGCAGCCTTATAAATCTTGATTAAATAACACAATCTTAGCACAAAATAAAAACACTTGCACAATGACTTAAAATTAAAACCATGAATATCAAACCAAGTCTAAACCAAAGACTACGATAAACACAATTATGCAGAAAAAATTATTATAAAAAATTGAAACACCAAGAAAACAATTTGCTTTGATTTTAAAACCCAATCCATGTTATACAATCATGATATTGAAGTAGATAGTGAAAGCAAACACCACAGCACTATGCTAAGAAATTAGAGTCACACTAAGTAGTTGGAATCACATAGAATTATAACAAAATCTAATAAGGGAAACAAAAAAAAAA
>NW_027070099.1:144408-162867 GCF_002906115.3 Quercus suber
CTCCTTTAGCCCCTTTTTTGCTTTTTTTCTATTTCTTATGATTCCCATGGGCTTACTACTTCATTCTTTGGAACTTCCTTGGCTCGTTTGCTTTCCTTGGAGCCACTTTGTTATTTTGTGGGCTCATGGACCATTATTCTTGCCATTCGGGCTCAATGTTCTTTACTTTGCTATTTTCTTTCTTCACCTTTTTTCATATTGTTGGGCTTCTTCATTAGACCATTTTGCCAAAAATGGGCATCAACACTTGCTAACCCCAAAGGATTGGTTAAGTGGTTCCTAAGCTCTAATAATATCTATGAGATCTTGGGTTCAAAATATCTTGCTAGCATGTTGAGGATGAGATTTCTCACTATAATAACCTGGTTTGTGTGAAACAAGGGACTGCTACACTCTTTATGGTGGAGTGCTTCGAGTAGGATCTGATCCCATTACAGCAATCAAACCCCTTCCTAACCTGGCCCACTTGCCTCCAAAGTTGGAATGCCTTTATAAAGGAGGCTACCCAAGGAACTAAAATTTTTTAAGTAGGATGTAGAATGTGATTTTAGTGAGAGAATAGTCACATACTTGAAAGGTTTGAATACCGTCATTTGTCAACCAAAAAATATCTACCTTTCTTAGTACTTGTAGAGCTGCACATTTCGCTTGTTAAAATGAAGCGTGTTTCATTAGAGCAGAAACATATAAATCTAAATAGATGAATATCTGGACAAAAATTATGTACAGTACCTTAGGCGCTGTTCTTTAAATTTCTCTCTTAAGATTCTGCTATATGACTACTTAACTTAAAAAATATAATTCCATTCATGAGAAAAATGTCACATGGCAGAATTTTAAGAGAGGAACCTAAAAAGCAGCACCTAAGTACTGTACCTAAGTCTTGCTCATGAAAATATATATTCACCATGGCACAAAAGCATATACCCTTATGAGTTATCTCTAATCTCTATTTCTCCTTCTCTTTCCAATTTTTTATTAACCTTCGCATCACCACAACTCTTTAAAGCAAACCACTTTATGTTTCAAAATTCCAAGTATCAATTTTTTTTTTAGAATAGAAACATATCAATTAGAATGGATAAACATAACCACACAATTTTTGCAAAGCAGCACTCTTTATAAATAGGAAAAAATATCAGTTTGGTTTCCTACATTAGGGGTTATTGTAATTTTAGTTCCTACATTTGGGTAATCGTCAATATGGTCCATGTTATTTTTTAAATTTGTAGTCAATTTAATCTTTGCCGTCAACTCACTAACAGAAGTTGATTGCAAATTGAAAATAACATAGACTAATTTGACTGATACCAAAATGTATGGACCAAACTAACTGTTACCAAAATGTAGAAACCAAACTAATAGTGACCCAAAATGTATGAACCAGCAAGGTATTTTCATTTTATGAATGTGCATCTAGTATTGGCGGACCTGTTTGTCAAGTTTTTTCATCGTAGGTAGAATGTCATAAATGCAGTTTCAACAACTTCTCTACAAAATTGAGATGCAAAGAAATCGTACCCCCTAAGTTTTAATTCTTTCTTATAACTCACTGTGATTTTCCATATCCACCAAATTAACCTTTAGGACTAACTTTCATTAGCCCTTGTGAAAATGAAAAATTATGAGACTGTCATGTGATCATTGGCGTGAATCAGTTAGTAAGTATTCTTAATGTGATTTTGGGATTGTTATGTGATCTTTTCGTCCATAAAAGCTGACAAAAGTTAGTCTAAAGTGTCAATTTGGCGAATATGAAAACTCCATCAAGTATTTTTGCAATTGATTTAAACTCCGGTGGGTGTTTTTGTTTTCTAGCAAAACAAAATCCCTAATTTGGCTATCTGATATAGCTTTTAAAATAATAATAATAATAATAATAATTTTCTAGATTTTTTAAAATATGAAAAAAATAAAATTCTAAACTACATCACACTAACAATACTAAGAAATCAATTGATTTTTTATATAGGCAAGATTCAAATCTCATATCTATTATTCAACAAGAAGATACTTTACTAACTTTAATCTAACACCAAGTGTGAAAGTTTAAAGTTTGGTGAGTAGAATTTTGCTTTCACAGTCACCAACCACAACCACACGATCCACACCCACACCTAAACTTTAAATAGTTCCTCTTATCAAATGAACTCTATAAATGAATTAAAGAAGCAAAATCTCATACAATTATGTACCCAAGCAAAAGAACAAAGGCAATGGCAACAGGAATGTGCATTAGTTCAATTGTTTAACTCATTTTTTGATTAATAAAAATGGATTTGAAAACAATTACAACACGCTCACAAGACCCTCATCTTTGCCCAAAATAATAAGAAATCGATTCAAAAAAACAGAACCAATGTGAATAAAAATAAATAAAAAGAATAAATCCTACCGATCAAGAGAATCAGAGTGGTAATGTGTGAAAATTAGAAACCCTAGAATACTAGAGATTGGAGTGGATGATGTCAACACCACCAAAAGAGGCTATGGTGGTGTTCATGGAGGACGGTCATTGTTTGGATTTTAATTTTTTGAAATATAGGTTTTTTTTATTAGAGTGATTCTTTGTATCCGGTTGTAATCTTTTAATTGTAAAAAAATGACGTGGCATGATAACTTTGGAGCTATAAAAATGGACTTTTACGCTCAGTCTTTATTGAATATAATCTCTTTAGGAAAAATGATTTGATTAGGCCGGATACAAGGTTGACAATATGACATAGGGAGTAAGAGTGGTTCTTGAACCATAATTCTTCCTTAAAACGTGGTAGATTGTAAGTAGTTAGCTATCACTTTTACGTGAAAATGCCATTTTTTCTCCACTGCTTACCATCTATCATGTCACAATTGTGAAAATGTTACGACAAAAAGAGTTATGGTACTATATTTTCTCGTTCATGGGGAGTACACAACAATTTCACCTTGTGAGAAGTCCAAGTCCAAATCCAACATACAAACTTTCACACAAAAAGTTGGCGCATATGCATGCACTGCAAAATTTATGTAGTTTGGCAATATGCCTACATCCACAAGTGGCGGCAAAAAAATTTCCACTATAAAATAATGAAATTACAATAGTAGCACACATACACTCTCACAATAACCAAACTCCAAATACATCATCGGCTCTCTCTCACAAAGAATAGAGCACCCTTATTGTATTTTGCGAGTGTTGCAACTGCCTCTCTTTCTCACATACAATTGCTACAACACACACACACATCTACATAAAAGTTTGAGTTCAAGTTATACCTAATATAATTTTAAGTAATATTACACCACTTGATATTATTTAATTGAATGCATATTTTGACAAATCCATTGTTACATTACATTATTTTCATATATTCTCCATACTTGCAAAATTTCAATGTGATTAAAGATCAATAACTATGTCATCAAATTACACACACATCTACATAAAAGGTTGAGTTCAAGTTATACCTAATATAACTTTAAGTAATATTACACCACTTGATATTATTTAATTGAATACAAATTTTGACAAATCCACTGTTTAATTACATTATCTTCATATATTCTCCATTCTTGCAAAATTTCAATGTGATTAAAGATCAATAACCATGTTATCAATCAATTATTTAAATTCAAATTTTTGCAGTTCAAAATAATGCATAAAAGATGGATCAAATGGTAATGGGTAAATCTCAAATTACACCCTTGAAGTTTGAAGGTGTTTGGATTTTACACTTTAAAGTTTTAGAATTTAAAATTTACCACTTGAAGTTTTGGGGTATTTGAATTTTACACCCTAACGTTTCAAAATTTAGATTTTACCCCCAGAAGTTTGGAGGTGTTTGGATTTCATACCCCAAAATTCTAAAATTTTATAATATAAAATTTAAATACTTCCAAACTTTAGGTAGTAAAATTCAAATACTCTTAAAATTTATGAGGTAATATGAGGTAAAATTCAAATTTAAGGACTAAAATCCAATTTGTGTCAATAGTTATGTGGCTAGTGCGCTTGCTGTGCATTAATCCTTAAACTTGGATTTACCTGTTGCACAATCATAAAATCCAAGTAGAATTGGCCTACCTAACAAGGACCGAATTCTCAAGCTACACGCAATACTCTCACTATAAATACAGAAAGAAAAGTACAGAAAGCTTATATTTTACTAGCTAAAAGCACGTGCTGTGAGATTTTTTTTTTTTTTTTTTTTCCTAATGGCATAATTTTTTTTTTTTATAAAAATTTTTTGTATAATTTTTTTTTTTTTTAAACCAAATTTTGGATAAGTTTGTTTCGAAGGCATAGATTAGTAGAAAAGTATACCATTTTATAGGCATTTTTGATGGAATTTGAGATATACTTTTAACGGATTGTTCTCAAGTTTTTTTACTCTTAAACTTAAGGTCTAAGAGTATTTCTGGACTAAATAAAAGTCCAATCCAAATAAAAGGTAAGGGGGCTTGTGAGGTCAGATTTTTGAGCTTTTAATCATTTCGCGGTAGCCATTTTGTTGTCGGTCTAGTTGCAAGGGTTCATTAGGGATTTTGAAGATTACTTCTTATCGTGATCACAAGTTTGGTCGAAAGTCTCTAACAAGTTACTGTAAGTTTAGTTTGCTTTTGAAGTTGAGGTCTCTAAAGCATACATAATTACCTATATATGAATTAGTGGTATGGGGTCTATTGGTCCTCGGTGAATGTCAGGGGTGCCCCCATTGAAATACATAATTAACTCTTCTTCTTCTTTTTTCTTTTTTTTTTATAGGTAATATAAGAATTATTATTAATGAATTGAAAAAGAAACATACAATGTGTTCATCAGAATGAACACAGCAAATCACAAAACATAACACAACAGAAAACAATCAAGAGACTAAACTAAGAGGAGAAAAAAATTGGACAATAGAAGAACATTATGTAAAACCACAGTACCGAGACCAATCAAGAAGACTTTTCTGGCACACTCCTATTAACTCAACCCAAGACTTTTCAGAAACTTCTAAGGACTGGCAATTACGCTCCACCCAAACAATCCACATCAAACATCCTGGAATTAAATTCCAAATATCTGAATTATGTTTCCCAAGCCAATGATTCCAACAAAATAATAATTCCGCAACAGAGCTAGGTAATACCCACTGAATACCGAAAGCTTGAAGTATAAAAACCCATAAAGAATTTGCCACATGACAGTGAATAAGGAGATGATCCAAAGATTCCCTACTGCACCGGCACATATAACACCAATTTGCCAAAGGGCGACCTCTAAGCATGAGATTATCCAATGTAAGAATGCGATTATGAGCTGCCGTCCATAGATAAAAAGCCACCCTTTTGGGAACTTTTGCTTTCCAAATGTCCTTCCAAGGGAAGATAGAGTTGGGAGTCGCCCTTAACTCATTATAAAAAGAACGGGTATCAAACTTACCATTTCCTTTAAGATCCCAACACAAAGAATCACTGCCTACTCCACATGGAAGATGAGCTTGAATAAATTCAAGAAGAGAAAAAGAAGCAACAAGCTCCTAGTCTTCGAAATCCCTATGAAATCTCAAGTTCGAAAATCTAACATCATCCCCCTCTTGATGACTCACAACATCAGAAATACAAGCTTCCTTATCAGTTGAAATCACATATAACTCAGGGTAGAGGATTTCAAAGGGATCAACCCCAACCCTTCTATCATGCTAGAAACAAATCCGGGTACCATCACCCACAACAAAGGAAAAATGCTTAGAAAAGCTTTCCGACCCTTCATTAATACTACGCTACAAATCACACCCATGAGTTCTCCTACAAATTTTAGTACTCCAACCCGCTTGACCCTCTCCATATTTAGTGGATATAACCCTCCGCCAAAAATGAGTAACTCCATGCCTGTATCTCCACAGCCATTTCTCTAATAAAGGTTGATTAAAAGACACCACATTTCTTATCCCCAAACCTCCCATTTCAATAAGTGAGCAAACCTTATCCCATGCCACCAAAGGGTATTTGAAACTCCCCTCAAACAATCCCCATAAAAAGTTTCTTTGGATTCTTTCCAGCCTAGTAGCCACAACTATAGGAATAGTAAATAACGATAAAAAATAAGTAGGAAGGCTAGAAAGAATGCTCTTCAATAAAGTGAGTACACCACCCTTGGATAAATAAAGGCGTTTCCATCCTGATAATTTCTCCTCCATCTTCTCCAAAATGGGATTCCAAATAGAAGCTGTCTTGAACGATGTACCAAGTGGCATCCCCAAGTATTTCATAGGCAAACTGCCCACCCTGCAACTAAAGATATTAGCCAAAGCATCCAGATTATTCACCTCCCCAATAGGGAAAATCTCACTTTTCCCAGAATTATAGTAACTTGTCTATTGGTCCTTGATGTTTGGGAAATCCTATCATTGTCATGCAACCTAAGAAGTACAAAATCATTGATTAAGAATTCCTTGGTTTCTCAGAAACAATGTAGAAATTCACAACGAAACTAGGTTCCTTGTCCTCATCCATACAAAGGGCCAAGAAACCAATGAGCAAGCAATCAACTAAAAAGACAAACAACAAACACAAGCTTAACAGCACATTTTCTTCAGAAAATATAATAAATTTTCATCATTATCATCAAATACTATATCCCAGTTATATCATCAAATACTATATCCCAGTTATATCATCATGATAATCAGTGAAATTTATGGAAAATGAGATGAAACCATGAAAGGATTTTTAATTATGATCATCATCATGATCAAACTGCAGCTTGGATGGCCTTGTGCTTCTCAATCTTCTTCTCAAGCTCATCTTTCTTGGCCCCAACCACCCTGTCCACTTCCTTCCCATTCTTCACCAACACAAAAGTCGGCATCGCCTGCACCTGAAACTCCTGTGCCACATCCTACATACCATTTTGTTTCCCACAAATACCCAAAAAGAAAAAAAGTCAATAATCATATAATCTCAATAATCGTATAATAAAAACTCATAATAATCATATAATAAGGAATGCATCTATAGTGTGTTTACTAGAAACCAAGGTTAAAGAGATTAATGCTCAAAGAATCCAGAATGCTATAGATCCCGGTTGGAATTTTGTTCATAATTATCAATCTCATCGATTGGGAAGGATTTGGCTTTGCTGGGATTCTGACCTGATTCAAGTCAAGTATACCTGGCAATCGGAACAACTCTTACGTGTGAAAATCCTTATGCAGGCTGGTGAGTTTATGACTACCTTCATTTATGCATTAAATGATGGCATGGATAGAAGGCAATTGGAGAGATTTAAAAGATTTGAAACTAGCAGTGGGGGGTGACTCATGGATGCTAGCAGCAGGGGATTTTAATGTTGTCAAATCTCCTATAGAGAAATCTGGTAAGGAGGCTTGACCTTATATGAGAAGGAGTTTGGGAATTGCTCTTAGTCCATTGAGTTTTTGGATCATAGTTTCAGTGGCCCTCTTCATTCATGGGGTAATAAAAGGGATGAAGATGCTTTTGTGGCCTAAGAAATTGGATCAAGTTCTTCGAAATACTGCCTGGTTCAATAACTTTAACCATGCCTCAGTGGAATTTTTAAGTCCTGGTACCTCAAATCATTGCCCAGTCTAGGTATCTCTTGGGGATAAGCCTAACTTTGGTCCCAAACCATTTAAAGTTTTCAGCTATTGGGCTGATCACGAGAATTTCCTTGACTGGGTGATGGAAGCTTGGGATGGTGACTTCTATGGCTCTCCCATGTTTAACTTATATAGCAAACTTGAAGCAGTAAAAGCTAGATTTAAGATGGAGAACCAAAATATATTCAGCTGTAATTCTCAGAGTTGAAATGGCCAGAATGGCGTTGGAAAAAGTACAAAGCCAGATTATGTCTTCACCTAGCCATGAGCTGATCAAAAAGGAGAAGGAATGTATGCATTAATTCATCTCTATCAGCAATGCAGAAGAGGCATTTATGAAGCAGAAGTCTAGAATTTTGTGGCTTAATCTTGGGATCATAACATAGGTTTCTTTCATAGAGCAAAAAATGCAATCAGAAGCTTACTTAATGAAGAGGGAGACAGAGTGGAGGATCCTGAAGCTATTAAAGAGCTTGCAATAGCATACTAAAATAAAGCTTCTTGGTCAAACACCTGCTCCTCTCAGTGATGATGATGGGATTGCCAAGTTATATAATCTATTTTCTGCGGGATTAGAGATGATTAAATTTACCATATCCTAATATGCTGTAGCTTTAAATTTCATCCTAAAGGTGCAAAATTTGAAGCAACAGGTCCTAAAAACCCATTGAATAATTGCAAATGCAAAATTGGAGACAATTAATAAAATAAAGGAGGAAGGTACGGACAGGTAATTCATCGACGTCGATCTTTGCGAATTCGACTTCGGTGAACTTGGAGGCCATGGCGTGGATGGCGGGCTCCATGAATTTGCAGGGCCCACACCACGACGCAGCGAAATCAATCACCATCTGATAATTCATTCATTCAATCAAAGCCAACAAAGTGAATCAGATACCTAAATAAAGAGAGATTAAAAAGAAAAGAGAGAAGTAGTACGAGTTGGGAGGAGTCTTTGGAGTTGTTGAAATGGAGCTGCCATCTGGCCGGAGAATGAAAGGAAAGGATGCGAGATGATGATGTCTCCGATGATGTCGCTGCTGCTGCCTCTGCGGTTGCGCCGCCTCCTAGGAAGCTTGATATTATAGATCCCATTCTCTCTCTTTCTTTTATTTTTCTCTCTCTAAAACTCCAAATGGACTAGTTTAAGACTTTAAGTGCGACTTTTTGGTTTTGTGTTTGTCTGTGTTTCAAACTTTCGAAGTCTCTTTCTTTCTTGCATGCCCTTTTTCTTTTTTTCTTTTTTCTTTTTTCCTTTTTTTTTAGTAAAATATGCAAAATATTTATGATATCTATCGCAACAAATTATAAATAACAGATTATTGCGAACTATTATTGACAAAAAAATTCAAAAAAAAATTAAATTAGAACCAATAATAATTTATTAGTTATAATTTGTTGTAAAAGCGTTATAAAAATATTATAAACCTATTACTTCTCCTAAAATATAGGCCGAAAGTCTTATCACAACGTCAAATTAATTTTTATTTATTTATTTATACTACCCTCATTACACACATTCTGCATGTACAATGATACTTTTTTTTTTTTATATAGTTTAATATAGTTTTTTAATTCAAATTTATCTATTGTTAGTGATATTACACAGGAAGAAAATTTTAAGAAACTAAAATTTAAGATTTGAAAATGAGTAACCTGGTGGGTTTAATGTGTGCTAGTTTTTAGGGAAAAAACAGGTGGGTTTATGATCAAAACTAACTTTTGATTTTATCCTTTCAATCCTCCAACTTTTTTTTTAATGGATAATCTATCAACTTTTTTTTAAAGAGTTTCAACCTATAATGTCAACTCTTAATGATAACTCTTTATCATCAGACTAAGACACCAATCAGTTTTTGGTATAAGCGAAAATTGAACTCCAAATTTCTTATACAACTATCAGAGACTTTACCAGTTGAGCTAACTAGAATCCACTAAGTCTACCAACTTTAAGTGTTAGTTATTTATTAGTTAATATAATAATTAATTAGTTGTCGGTTCCATTTAACTTAACTAGTAAAGTCTTTGATGGTTAAATCAATAGGTTGAAACTCTTTCAAAAAAAATTTTAATTAGTTAATATAAAGTGTTATTTATTATTATTATTATTATTATTTTGTTAATAAGAGGAAAGAAGAAGAACAAAAAGCCCAATATTATATTCAACGAAAACTTTCTATTCACATATTCAACGAAAGATTTCTATTCAAATGCAAAGAGTCAACCAAATACACTGTGGACGACTAAATTTCTCGGTTCGAAATAAGTCAAACAAGTAAGATAGTGTCACAAATGCGAATTTGTATTGATGAATGTGTGGTACAATTCTCTGTAATTACAAAAGAGTTATCCTCTGATTCGATCTCCTTGAAAGATTTGTTAATTGGATTTGTGGTAATGTAATTTTGATTTGAACACAAAATATCCTTCAATTTGGTTGAGGGATAGATCGAAGATTGTTGAAACAGAATTACAATGAATCTCTGGCTATGAGCTTGTTAGAAATCCCTTGTTCTTCACGTTCTTCGTGTTCTTCGTGTGTTCTTCGTGTTCTTGGTGCGTTCTTCGTCTTCGAAGGTTTGTGGTGGAAGTTCTTCGATGCTTTAGAGGCTTGAATCCTTAGAGCTTCGCTGATTTATGATTTGTTGAGGTTTCTGGAGGCTTTTGAGCTTGATTCCAGTGAACTTTGAGATTTAGGAATATGATTTGGATGATTCCTCTTCGAATGTTCTTTGTATTCGAAGGTTTGTGGTGGAAGTTCTTCGGGGCTTTAGAGGCTTGAATCCGTAGAGCTTCACTGATTTGTGATTTGTTGATGTTTTCGGACACTTTAGGCTTGATTCCCGCAGACTTTTGGATCTAGGCGGATGATTTGGATGATTTTCCTTCGAATGTTCTTCGTATTCGAAGTTGAAGTTCTTGAAGTTCTTGGAGGCTTTAGAGCTTGGTTCCGGCAGAGCTTCTGGACTTCTGAGTGCTTCCAATGGCCTGGTCCTCCTCAAATGGCTTAGGAAGGCTTCTATTTATAGGAGTTTTGGGGTAGGTAAGCGACACGTGGCGGAGTTTGATTGGTGACACGTGGCAGAGCTTGATTGGTCCGCTTATGTCATCGCTTGCACGTGCTGACTGATTGTGTCATCGCTTACACGTGCGAGACTGCTTATGTCATCGCTTACACGTGCGATGATGTGTGATTGGTCTTTGCATGACACTTGGCAAATTTCTGTTGGTTTCTGAATAGTGATAGCAAAACCTAGCAGCAATATGTGGCGCTTTGTAATTGGCTGTATTTTGTGGACTTGGTAGTGTGACGTGTCAGCTTGTGATAAGTCGGGAATTTTCCCTGTCTACAGCCACCCCTGCAATATTATCAATCTCTTCTACCCAGTTGTTGTCCTTGTCATTGATTCCTTGAATAAAATTTTTACGTCTTCGTTGTGATGCTTTTGAGAGAAAAAAATTGGTCTTTGTGTTCCCATGTTTGAGCCAAGAAATGTGAGACCTTTGTGCCCAGTATATTTCTTGCTTCAACAAAAGGTTGTCCAACTCTTTACTTGCTGTTAAAAATTCTGACCTGTTACCTTCTGTCAACTCACCCCTACTGATTGCTTCAACTTTCTTCTAGAGCTCCTTAATTTTTTCAGAGTCCAGGTGTGTTTTGGTGGAACCCTATGCATGCAAATCCATCCCACAGCTTGCAATCTTGTTCTTGATCCGAGTCAAACCCGTAATTAAATTATCTTAATTATGTAACATAATTTTTATTTTAATAATAAAAGTTAGTTCTTACAGAGTGTGCTTTGCTTGCAATATATGGCTCGAGTTTTACACTTTGGGTCCGTTTGTTTTGGTGGTAAATGATTTCCTGAAATCATTTACCACCTGACCCCAGTGTTTGGAAGGGAAGGAAAATTTCAATTTCCGGAAAATTAGCTTCAGTTTGACCAAATTTACTCCTTTGACCCGAAAATGATTTTACGCTCTTATTTTCACTTCAAATCATTTCCAGGTCTCGCACAAAACGCACAAAAGAAAGAAACAAAAGAGAGAGCCAGAGAAGTTGAGAGAGAACGCACAAAAGAGAGAGCCAAGAAACTTGAAGAAGTCATCCTCCACGGCGAGACCATCCGAGAAATCAACATCGGAGCTCCACGCCGAGACCATGCTGAGAGAAGAGACCAAACCCGTTCCACATCCCGATCCACGCCGGCGAACCCCGAGCTCCAATCCGACAATCGCACGCACCAGATCGCACCGGTCTCGTCACCGGCGAACCCCGAGCACCGCGCCGATCGATCTCGCCTTCGATCTCACCTCCGCCGCGCGTTCTCGCCTTCGACCCAAACCTTTGACCCACCGATCTTCGACCTTCGACCCGCTTGACCTTCGACCCGCTTGATTCCTGTGTGATTTTTTATTTTTGTTGTTATTGTGGTGGTGTGATTTTTGTTTTTGTTGTTGTGGTGGAGAAAATTTTGGCTGTGATTATTTCATTTTCTGTAATTTTCTGTCATAAAATTTGGCTGTGGATTGAGATTTGGCTGTGATTTTGAAATTTTCAACAATAAAATTTGTTTGGATGCTGAGAAAATAGCTAAAAAAATGTGAAAAAATTATAGGAAAATAGCATTTTTCTAATAGAACCAAACACATGAAAATATTTTCTACAACAATTTTCATAATACAACCAAACACTTGAAAATATTTTCCTTTTTCGAAAAATAGCATTTCCGGAAAATAGGTATTTTCTAGAAAATATTTTACGGGAACCAAACGGACCCTTCATTCGACATGCTTTTCCATTTGGCACATTATGAATACATTGGAATTTTTAACATAGTTTGCTCAAAATAAACTCCATTATTGAATTTTCAAGCAAACTAGAATACTATTCCGATTAAAAGTAAATACCAAAATTTTTTAAGAACTTAAATGAAATTTCATTATTTATTTTTTTATAAAAAATATTATAATTTTTGGTTTCAGAAATTATGTTGGGACTAAAAAATTTTAGGGTGGTCACAAATATTTTTTAAGGATTAAAAAATCATAAATTTTTAAAATTTATATATAATAAAAAATAATTAGATTAGGGTGGTCCAGTAACCACTTGAACTAAACGTAAAGTCACCAGTGTCAATTCTCTTGCTTTTGCTCTCTCTAGCTTTCTTTCACTATGTTTTCTTTTTTCTTTCTTTCTATTTCAACTTGGTACTAACATGACACAGAACAAACACGCGATAGAGGCCAAATCTCATTCTAGCCTAACGGAACCCTTAAATTCATAAGAAGTTCCTTGAATCCACCAAAGAAAAAAAGAAAAGAAAACCCTTTCTTGAAAATATCACTAAAAATATGAGTTCAAATTTTAGTTTACGTAGTGCAAGCCTATTTAAGGCTTATTTTGCAAGTCAAAATATTCCTAAATTGATCTTATTTAAAACCCTAATAGGACTCTAATTTGACTATAAAACCCATAAAAACACTTAAAATCAAGCAAATAAAATCTTAAATACTGTAATTCAGAAAATTAACTAAAAATATAAAAAATTAATAAACGAATACAAATTATCCCTCATATTTTTTCCTACATCATAAAACCGCAATTTCTATTCCTCAACAACCTTCGTTATAGCCTACATTATAAACATTAGATTTCACACCTAAGATCTAATTGACCGAGATCTCATCCATACCAAAATTTCTCAAATGTACATTAGAGTCCTCTCAGATTTGTAGTGTTGATGTCAAATACCTCTATAGACATCCTTCACATGTCTCGCATGTACTCCAATTTCATCCTGGCGAAATGCCAGCTGACTTACTATTTGGCTTTCATGAAATGTTCCTTCCAAACAATACACATGTTGGAGACATGTCTATTTGTGCTCACACACATTAGAGATCTTTCCACATCTTTCACATGCACGCATCGTGTGCTTCACCGGGTTTCTTCATCTTTGATATACTTTTAGTCATTTCTTGGTGGGAACCGATTCATTCAATTGGCACTAAAGACTTTCTTTCCAAACTAGAGTTTGAGTGGGATGCCATCATGCCATAATATCTTTAGATACTTCTTCCATAGATATTTAAACCATAGTTTTATAATAGCATGAGTTACTGTGGTTTTCAAGGTATGAATACCGCACCAAATATACATCTTATATACTCTACATTGGTTCATTGTAAGTTATAACATATAGTCGGGCAATATGATAAATATATAGTCATTAAGGATATTTTTCTTTAGACGTATAAGATGTAGGCCAGTATGATTATCTTTCGTTAAAATCAAGTTATTTATCACTCTCACAGTTAAGAATAGTTGGTACCTACCTCTGCTTGAAATTCCTTATACCCTTGAACTGATGAATGTGAAAGCATCTTCACAGCAACTTGAAAGCCATCTAAGTAGCCATGATAAACTGTTCCGAAGCCTCCTTTCCCAATAACGCTTTCAAAATTGTTGGTAATGCTCTGGACCTCCGAGTATGTGAACTGCTGTTTCTTAGACTCTAACACCATACCTTGTTCATTGGATACAAAGTTCACCTCCCTCTCCCTTGCTGGCGTATCTGCTAAAATGTGACAATTTAATGAAGCATATGTTATCTTTGTCCTTTTTGCTTCCACAGAAAATTGACATTTTAGTGATTTAAAACTGGGATACCCAAAAACGTCCAAGCCTTAAGAATAAAATACAAATAGTTATTCTACCTTTTTTCCTCCTTTTAAGGTGCCACAATAGAGCAATTCCACTTGATAAGAGGATGGCAAATCCAACAACTGCTGCTACTACTGGAACAACAATATTCTTTTTGTTTTTGCATTGACTGGACACACAAGGATTTGGATTTGGATTTCCTCCATTACTAGCAAGATTTGGATTTCCTCCAACACTAGTATCAACAATGAAAGTAAAACTTTAAACTGCAGCTAATACCAAGAACCTCTTGATCTTCTGTCTTATACTAACGTTAGTTATAGAACTACTCTTAATGATTTGGCGAAAGTTTGGATATATGATAGCACTACTTTATAGAAAAGATTTTGGTGTCAAGGGAAAAATTACTAAAACAGAAATAATGATAATCCTTGAGTAAATAACAGACCTGAGAAAAAGTAATCCCTTAGTTGATCTTTCAATGAGTTCCTTGGGAATGGACCCTGAGAGGCTGTTATTTTGAAGGATTCTGTAAAGACAGAATATTATGATTTCTACATTCTTACTGAAATAAACTGAGTATAACTTGAATCCTGAGTAACTTACAGGACACGCAAAAGTGGTAGCTGTGACAGAAAAATGGGAATAGTTCCATTTAAGCTATTGTTTGATAGATCCCTGAAATAAGCAAGCTATCATGTTAAATTAATATCAGTCACCAGAAAAGGCAAAGGCAAAAAAAAAAAAAATAGTGCTATCTAGTTTTAATTAGCAAAAAATTGAATGTATCTAGTTCATGTGAAATGCTTACAAATACTGTATCATTGTGAGATTTGATATGAAAGGAGTTATCTCCCCAGTCAATCCACTTGAGGATAAGTTCCTAATTGCGAGATCAACAAATTGAGATTTGGAATAAATTAAAATATTAGGATGTATACTTTATATATTTAGAAGGCATAAACTTACAAGGATATGATGCTGGGTGAGTCATAACTATTGTAGCTGCAATTAAGACCGTCCCACGCGTAATCTTTAGGGGCACAAGGATCTCCCTGCCAGTTTCTCTTTATTCGATATATGGATTTGATATTCTTGATAGCATCAACTAATTATTTTCATAGGCGTAAAATGAGAAATACGAAAGAAGTTAAAGAAACAAATAATGAAGTAATGATCATATACAAATTAAGCATGTGGTGCTGAATTTTTTTGCGGTAAGAACATACCATCTTCTTGGTCTGTTTGTGCTTGTAAAAACCGTTTCAATGTGTAGAACTCGACTGCATTAAGAATGGGCGGAAGGGTTGAAGTTTCAGTTTGATTTATCCAAATCTGAAACTGTTGTCCAATTTCTCCATCTGGGCTGCTGTGTACTGTAATCGTATTTAAGTACCTGGGAACAAAAGATCCCTCCCACAAATTCCCATTCAAAAAGATGTTGAATTGTCTAGACTGGTTCGGTTGAAGGTTTTCTAATTCAGCAAAGTGCATGTAGATATATTGGATCGCTGCGTTACCACCGCCAGGAGTCCAAGTAATAAACATGGGATCATTTATATTGAATTTTGTGACTGCAGTACTCATGACTACTTGCGGTACTCGGTAATAATCGGTGTGGCCTATGATACCAATCGTAAGATTGGTAGCAATGTTTTTCCATATATTTAGGTTCAAGGGTTGCCATATGCGGTCAAAAACATCATCTTTATACCTAAGTAAAAAAATATCATATCAGGCTACTTGTTTGAAGGCCTATTAACAACCATACACCATTAGGGTATTCGTTAATAAATTATTTTAACAAAGTTTTAATATCACTTTTGTAAGAAATATGAAAATACAGATAAAAAATCAATTATTTTTTTTTTCTTTTCTCATAAAAAAAATTTCTAAACATATTTTTTTAAATCAATATATTTAAGACATTCATTAACTTTACCCTTGTTTGAAAATGACTGTACTAAGTATGCGTTTGGCAACACTTATTTTTATCAACTTATTTTTGCTATTATTTATAAGCTTCACTGTACTTTTTTGTACTATTTATAAGTCTTACTGTACTTTTCAGCTAACTTTTACTTTTATCTATAATTTTCAGCAAAAAATTTTTAATTTCAACAAAATAAGCCGATCCCAAACAGACCATAAATCTTACTGGAGGGATAAAAAATTAAAATTGGCTTACCTGTAACTTCTATTGGTTTGTGAACCGCAATCAAACCGCTCAACGAGATCCAGTGATCCTGATTTACGTATGTAAGTATTGTTGTTCAAAGGTCTTACCTCTAACACTGATACGAAAGGTGTCCCGCTGCCCGTGTTCACAAGACAGACATAGATATCTTCTGACAAGGATAGATGCATAATTTCCTTTGTTAATGTACTTGATGCATCTGTCACTGCCACTGTGTCCCACTTGTTTACTCCAAGATACAAATCAAATTTTGGGATTTTGCCTATGCCATCATAGTTCCCATACATGAAACTTGCTCGGATCAAATAGTTCCTGTTTTTTCCTGGTGAAGGTCTTAATGTGTAGCAATTTTTGGTTCCTTCAGGAAAGCTGCGGACAGTCCAAAACTGCTGTTCAAGAGAATTGGTTCTGTATTCGACTGAAATATTCCCATTTTTACCGGTTTCTGTGAAAGCTAAGTCTGAAGTGTAATTGATTTCTGTTATTCCATCTTTATAGCTTGAGTCATCTGGTATCCCACAATCTATGCTGATGAAGCCTGAGATACAAGAGAATTAGCTTTATGTTTAGAGTGCAACAATTGATATATAGTGGTGCTCAAAAGATTTAGATTGTCAAACCTAATTGATCCTGCTGGGAATGAACAAGGACTGTGAGAGCAAAAGCACCATGAAGTATTATTGCAAATGGAAAATGCTTTGCCATTTCCAACACTGTTTCCTTTCCTTGGCATGCCTTTTCAGATTTCAATCCTATAAATAGTGCTTTGCTTTAAGTTGGATGTTGAGCAAGTCTTACATTGATGAGATATAGTATTTGAGCAACCAGGTCAATTACTTCTATGTAGTGAAGAATGATATATCATGACCCGAATTCTGTCTTTGTCAAAAGACACTAACATTTCTTTATTCTCAAAAAAATAAAAAAAATTCCCTTTCAAATCCATCGGTTGGCATTGTCTTTAAAATACTTGAACCAAAAGTCATTGACAGTGAATGCAAATACATTAGGCCCGTTTGGAACGGGTTCGATGTATGAGTTTAAACAACAGTTTAATAATGTGAAAATTATGGTTTTAAATGTGTCTTGCAAATACATGTTTAAACTTTAAAGTATTTATAATGCAAAAAAACTGTTTAGCATCATATCTCTAATAACATTTTTTCCAAAATTAAAAGAGCATAATAATGTTTTTAGGTATGAGTATGTGTTTTTAATTAGAAAAAGTGGTACCTATTCTAACATGACCAACTGATTAAACTATTTTTAGTTTAAGGAGACTGAGAGAAAGCCCTCATGCGAACCAACAACTCTTCCTTTCTTCTTTTTCTTCCTCTTCAACCCATTTTCCACTTTGATGTGGAGATAGATCTCGGTGGTGGCACATGCTTAAATGAGAGAGAGATGAGCTTTCTTTTTCTTTGAGAGAGAGAGAGAGAGAGAGAGCGTTTTAGTTAATGTGTTGTAAAATCATGAAAATCCCATACTTTTCAAAAATTTTTGAACAATGTCACTTACCATTGTTGCTTAAAAACTGAAACTGCTCCCAATGTGTTCTCAAAATAAAATGTTTAAACATCCTAAATTGAAAACTATGACTCAACTCTTAAATAAACACTCCTGCCAAACACAAATTTTTTTTTTTAGCCCATAGTTATTAGTGTTTAAATACTGAAAACTATTATTTGAACTCACATGTTGGATTCAAACTCATAGGCTTAACTCTTTTGGGTCAAGTGATGTCTTTATCTGTTATATTATCTACTCAATTGGAAGCTTTCTAAGGTGTTCTCTCCCCTATAAGTGGTATCAGAGGTCAAGGCGATGTTCGACGATTATGGCAAGGTGTTCAAGGTCCTTTTTCTAACAAGAATAGAGCAAGCCTAAAGGGCTCCACAAACAATCTTGGAGAAAGTCCTAAAAAATGAGTATTGCTATTTGTGCTGGATAATAGTGAAGTGTGTGTGGTTCTAATAGACAAGAATGTACATGCTAGTTCTCATCGATGA
>NW_027070099.1:176886-180922 GCF_002906115.3 Quercus suber
CAAAAATTTATTTAAGACAAAAAGATAATTAAGTTTTTTTTTTTTTTTTTTTTTTTGGAGAAGCAAAAGATAATTAAGTTAAAGGGGAGGTTGTGACAGTTCTAAATAAATTTTAAAAAAAAAAAATCAACCGTGAAGAAGAGAGAGAAGATAAAAAGGTGCATGCTAAATTAATTAGTAAAATATATTGGTCTATAAAGACCTATGGATAAATCCCATTTTCATTATTTAAAAAGAAAAGAATGAAAAAAAAAATGACATATGGAAATTGGGTGTGGGGTCGAAAATTGATATTGTATTTTCATTTTGTAAGGTTGAATTTATTCAATCATTTTGTTGGTTTTATTTCGTGCCAAATTTGCTTATAATTCAACATTTAGAAACCCTATATTTAGGTGAGAATCATGTAAGGGTAGTGTGTGACAAAGTGTGAAGAAAAGCTCAAGAGTGTGCACTCAAGAAGAGCCTCACGACTGGATCTCGTGACTGGCAAGTCGCCAGAATGGCACATGTGTGAAGCATGTAGGGGAGCTGAAGGGTCAAGCTAGCTGTTACACTACAGGACAAAACCTCCAGTCTGGCCAAGTATTTAGTTCGCGACTCAAACTCGCAACTCGTTCCAGTCACGAGCTTGAGTTGCCAGAATGCCTTGTTTGTTTGTAACTGACTCTTCGCATTCCTCATTCACCCTACTATGAATACCCTTACTCCCACGAAATGTAGAGAGCTTCCAGAGAGAATTTTAAGAGAAAAACCCTAGAGAAAAACAAGATTGAGTCATCCACAATCTTCATTCTTTAATTCTCCAAATTCCTCTACTCTCACCTTTTCCATTGACATATCTTTGAGAAGTATATTAGTCAAATACTTGTCTCACCATACCTATATCTGTGAGAAGATTTTTCGGTGTTTGGGAAGCAGTTCAGAAGGGACCAATTCATTTTGGTTGATGCAATGGGCGATTGTGGGATTCGGTAAACTAACGAAGACAAAGTTTAGCGTAACCTTGTTGGAGCAAGAAGTTTAGAGGGCTTAGGTGCATTGAGTAGATTAGGCTTGGAGGATCTTTTGCTATTCAAGTATCCCAACTTTATTCTCCAGTGGATTTTTGACTGCTTGGAGGGCGGCGGAGAGGTTTTTCGCCGAGGACTTCGGTTTCATTTTCGATAACACATCGCTGTATTGCCTTTGTATTTGCATCTCTCTTCCCTTAATCTTTGCCTTTTAATTATTGATGTGGTTGTGATTAATTTCGATTTAGATTGTTTTACCCATTCTGTTTTAGCTTATTTTCATATTCCTCACTTACATTGTTTAATTATAAGCTTGTGTTGGTAATTTGTGATTTGGGAGTCTAAACGTTCATAGATGTTTTATACACTATTTGAACATTCACATTTGTTCATATTAAGGTTGTGTTTAACATTGGTTTAAAAAACTAGTTTTTTTTAATATATGGCTTATTTATGTACTATTCGTAGGTCTCATTCTACTATTTCAGTTACTTTTTAGCTTTATTTGCAGTATTTTCAGCAAAAAGTTTTTAGTTTCAGCTATATAAGCTGTTCTCAAATAAACTCTAAAACAAATATTTCTTTTTAAAGAAGAATGTTAAAGCAAAATTTTTTTTTTTTTTTTGAACACATCTTAAAGCAACTTAAGCTGAATCCAAATGTACATCTGTATTGAAATATGAATATCCATTTGGCTCAAACTAGTGGGTTTTGGAAGTGAAAGTCCAAGTCTCCACTCGGAATTTTACTGTTCTAGTCCATTCTCAATCTCATGTTGTATACTTCAATACCCCGATTGTAATTTATACTGTTAAATACTTCATTTATCATTTGGAAAAGTTGAATCGACAAATTTGATACATTCAGTTCAATATTACAAACAAGTAGTCCGTTAAGACCGTCAATATGTACTGGTTTTAATACAAAAATAATGCGAATAATTGAAGTATAATATGCATTGAAATAAGTTAAAAAGCAAAAAAGTTAAGTTATAGTACATGCACCCATTTCAATTGTGGATGACTATTTACCGTGCTACAGGATTGAGTTCAGTATCCAGATTCATATTGTTCATTTCAATTGTATAATTTGATTCACCCTCGTAGCCCTCCTTTTGAGCAAATTCCGTTGTCAGACACTCCTTTAGTTCTGCCACTACTTGACTCATGGTTGGTCTTGTAGTGGAAGTGGAAGACACACAAAGCATTGCTATTTCAACAGCTTTCCAAGCAGAGTTCATGTTGAAAGCACCCTGCAACCTTGGATCAACAATATTTATGATATCCCCTTGAGCAAGCATGAAACTTACCCATTGGCTTATGTGAATATTTTCATCTGCGAATTTTTCTATCACAGGTCGAGATGTGATTATCTTCAAAAGAACAACACCAAAGCCATACACATCACTTTTTTCCGTCAATCTATATGAACTGGAGTACCTGTAAGTCAATGTATATTATAATTTTAATAGTTAAATTTTAATTATAACAATTTCAACTTATTTCAGTTCGTCTTTAATCATTATTAGGTCTTTATCCATTTTCTTTTAAAAAATGGTTGCATCATTGTTGATTATAAATACCACTATTGTTATTTCAAAAACAATGAATTTTGAAGACTATTAAATTGATGTAAAGACTCACTCGGGATCCACATATCCAGGGGTGCCAGCAACATTAAATGTTGACACATGAGTATCGCCATCAGTTGGAAAAATCTTGGATAGTCCAAAATCAGCTAATTTAGCATGTAAATTTTCATTCAACAAGATGTTTGTGGTCTTCACATCCCTGTGAATTATGGGCGGTTTACAACCGTAGTGCAAATACTCCAATCCTAAAGTCAAGACTCCAAATCATTTATGGGAAAGGTTAAAAGAAAAAACATTTTAAAATAGAATGATGCAAACCAACTCATTGCTTACCCTGTGCTGCGTCCAGTGCTATTTGAAGTCTCGCTTCCCAACTTAAGATATTTGTATTCTTACCTGCATTCATGATGAAAATTCCTTAACCTTTCTATTTGTGTTCTTCAAATAAGCTTGGTCATGTGGTGATTAAAAGAAGACTAAGTTTAGAAAAAATTTCTTTTTTCTTTTATTTTCTTTTGTTGCTAAAACATAGTATTTTATATTTTTGGAGAATCAAGATATTGAGCCAAAATGTGGATTCTTTGCTTAGTACAGTAGTACTTCAATTATGACCAAACCTGAAAGATGTGTTTCTAAGTCTCCATTAACCATGTACTCATAGATGAGTCCCATGTATGTTTCTTCGTAGCAATAGCCAACAAGGACAGTCAAGTTTCTATGATGAACTCTCATAAGAAGTTTCATCTGTAATCAAGAAGTAGCCGATATTAATTTTATATGAAAATGTGTCTATGCTCAAGAAATATAAGTTAGACTTGCTTGCCTCTGCTTCAAATTCCTGGTACCCTTGCACTGATGTTGGAGAAAGCATCTTCACCGCTACTTGAGTATGGCCAATGTAGCCATGGTAAACTTTTCCAAATCCACCCTTACCAAGAATTCTCGTAAAGTTGTTGGTAATATTTAGGACATCGGAGTATTTAAATTGTTGTTGAATTGATTCAAATGACTTGGGATTAGCACCTAGAATTCCAACTTCTAAGATCAACATGAACATGATAGGCTTGTATTTGACAAATGAATACATTTCTTATATTTAAAGTTTTCACCTTTAGTCTTGTCTTGTTGCTTTCTCTTTCTAAGCCCCCACAAGATAGCCGCAACAGTCAATGAAAGGATAAACAAACCCCCAACTGATCCCACAATTGGAATGATAATATTGTTCTTCTTTTCGCATGAATCGGATCCACAAAGATTGGAATTTTCACCCAAACTAGCCAACAACAGAATTGATGGCAGCAATTGAACGCAAGGCAAAGAAATATAATTAGAAAACTTTAGTAAAAAACAAGAAGAACTTAATTTTTTCTCATGCCTGAACTTATCTATAGAAATATTATGTTTAGAATTTTTGTCTATGCTGTTGGGGAGA
>NW_027070099.1:190004-235968 GCF_002906115.3 Quercus suber
TTTTTTAAGAATTCAATAATATACTCTCAATCCTCTCTTTCTGAATAGATTATTCTATGGGGAATCAAATTTGGAAGTGAAAGATGTGAAATCTTCGCTAGACACTTTCATTATTACCAACCTGAAAGATGTGCATCTAAGTCTCCGTTGGCCATATACTCATAAACAAGGCCCATGTTTGGTCCTTCATAGCAATAGCCGACAAGGGTCGTCAGGTTTCTATGATGAACTCTCATAAGAAGTTTCACCTGTAATTCAAGAAGATTCATTTTCATTAATTTAATATTAAAATCTATGTATATGTTTGTGGGAAAAGCTCAAGAAATCTGCATCATAGTCTCTTGCCTCAGCTTGAAATTGTTGATACCCTTGAACTGATGACAGGGAAAGCACTTTCACTGCTACTTCAGTGTCATCAATGTAGCCATGGTAAACTTTTCCAAATCCACCCTTACCAAGAACCCTCTCAAAGTTGTTGGTAATTCTTATAAGATCAGCATATGTAAATTGGCGTTGTAGTGACTCTAAAGACTGGAACGACATGGTCTGGATGTTGGGTTCTGTTTCTGCTATTTCCAGTCCTGTGATCATCGTGAGCATTATAGTAACATATGTGAGGAGAATGTATTCTTTGTTTATATGAATATATGGGTCTTGTATTTCAATTCTAACCTCTACTCTCATCTTTTTGTTTTCTCTTAATCCTCCACAAGACAGACGCAACAATCAATGCGAGGATGAGCAATACACCAACAGATGCCCCAATTGGAACAGCAATATTGTTCTTCTTTTTGCTTGATCCAGATCCACAAACATTTAAATTTTCGTCCACACTAGATCAATAAAATTAATGGCGGTGAAACTGTAAGGCATTGAATTTTTTCCCTCTAATGTTCTCTAGAGGAGATCATGTAATATGAATGGAAAATCATGATAATGAAGTATTACATTATCTACAAAAAAAAAAAAATCATACCTTAGCAATAGTGAACCATTCTTCGATCTTTCAATGAGGTCAGCTGGAATAGTACCAGTAAGCTGATTTTTTTCCAAGTTTCTGCAAAGGTAGAGTGAATATGATTTTGATCTTTTCAAACAAATAAATTTTGATAAAAAATATTTAGAATTCAACTTACAAGACCCTCAAGTATTGCAATTGACTAAGAAAATCAGGCACTGATCCAGTAAAATTATTGTTTGATAGATCCCTGAAATGAAAAAATTACTTACATTGTCATAAAAGTTTAACCAAATTTGGTAATTATTATCAGTTTTTTATTTATTACGTAAATTGCAAATACTTACAAAATTTGTAACATTGTGAGATTTGATATGTAAACAGATATCACTCCAGTCAATCCACTAGAGGACAAGTTTCTGATTCAATTTACATTTCACAATAACTTCAGTAAGATATACTTCAAAAAGTAGTTTCCAAGTCATAAGCTTATATGAACGAATAAACTTACAAAGATGTTATTCTAGGTGGGTTAACACTATCATAGCTACAAATTAAATCTGCCCATGAGTACGCTTGTGGGAGACAGGGATCTCCTTCCCAATTTTTCTGTACTCCATATGCTGACTTGATATTTGTGATAGCATCAACCATAACATTTTCATATCCACCCTAACAAGTCAAAAAATAATAATAATAATAATAGAACAATGACCTAGATTGATATGTGTGGAAGAAAACATACCATCTTTTTTATATGTTCCAGATTTTGAGAGATCTCTCACTGAATATATCTCAACTGCATTGACGATGGGTGGCAGTGTTGAACCTTCTGCTTTGAAGAATAAAAAATCGTATTTCTGGGCATTCGGCAAGATCGATGGGCTGAACAACGTGATTGTGGACAAGTATTTTGGAGCAAAAGGTCCATACCAATATTTCCCGTTCAGAGTAATGTTGAATGATCTGAACTGAGTAGCTGTGAGGTTTACTACTTCAGCAAAGTGCATGTAGATATAGTATTCGGAAGTTGCATTCTCCGTATCCCAAAACAATTCCAAGGGAGGGCTAACGTTAGTTGGAGTGGAGGCAGTACTCATAACAATAGATGGTGGTTGGTAATAATTGTTACTTTGGGTGTCAATAGTTTGCAAGGTACTTATAATTGTGTACGTATTGTCGTTATAGGGGTCCCAAATGCGATCATAAATGTCGAATGGATACCTAAGGAAACATAGATATTCAGTATTAGCTAGCAAGTAATTGAATTTAGGGGTGTGCATGTGTCAAATTGAGTTGGGTTTGGAATATTTTTCAATCAAATCCAACATCTTCCCGTTGAGAAAATACCAATCCAACCCAACCTATGGTAACTTTAAAAACTAGCCTAATTTGTGTTGTGTTGGGTTGTTTGGTCAGAAAATTGGGCAATTTTGTAACCTAATACAAAAATTGGCTTTCACTCAATTTTTTAGCTTATTATCAAATAAATTATTACAATTTACTCTATTGACTCTAATATTCAATTTTCATCAAGGCTAGTTTCCCAAATCAAAATAACTAAGGGATAAAATTTGGGTACAAACTTGGTTGTAATCTAAAATTACAACTCTTACTAAAAAAATTAATATGACTACTTATTTTATTAATTTAATTATTAGATTGCATGTTCTTTATATTCTTAACACATAAATTTTGTGTTATTTACCACCGTTCGATCCATAAACTTATATTTTATGCATAATTTTAAATTACAAAAATTTAAAATTTAAATATTTGATTCATGACATTATGTTGGGTTGGATTGGCTTACGTTTGTTGGGTCGAAATCACACCCACTGTTAAATGAAATTATATTTAATGAGGATTCAGTGTGAAAGCAAAACCCCCCTCTACACCTCTATAAGTGTTGTGCCATTACATATTTTTGCATTATTAAAACCAGTGCGTAGCCCTGTGCAGATACATTGGTATAATTAAAAACAATTACAATTATACAATTCAAATTATATATATATATTTTTTAATATATAAAAGACATTCAAGTTATATATAGTATTAGTTTACACTTTTTTTAAATCATACATATCTAAAATATGTAATGGTTTCTCATTTTAAATATATATATTAGATTTAAACTCTTTGATTTTTACACACAATAATTCACTTAGCACAGTATTAAATGAGACAAATGGTGCAAAATTGAAACTCCAATTAAAATATAATTGAATTTTCTTTAAACTTTGGTTATTAATATATATATATATATACATAAAAGCTTTGGCTATTAATATATATATATATATATAGATAACTCACCTGTATGATATTCTGGAACCAACATCCAAGCGAGCGTAGAGTGCCAATGATCCAAAATTTGTTACATAGGTCTTATTGCTCAATGGCCGCAACTCTATTGCTGATATAAATGGCATCCCGAGGCCCGTGTTTACAAGACAGACTTGTAAATTAGTTTGAGATGGGACATATATGAGCTCCTTAAAGACAGGAATGGTTACATTCGTTATGTTGACCGTATCCCACATATTCACTCCCAGATGAATATCGAATTGTGGTAACTTGCTTTGTCCATCATAATTCCCATAGAAGAAAGTTCCTCGGATCAGATACTTAGTGCCTTGCGTAAAGCTTATGTTGTAACAGTTTCTGATTCCTTGAGGAAAGCTTCTGAGATTCCATACTTGTTGTTGAAAGCTACCTTTATACACAGCTGATATCTGCTGACTTATACCAGTGTCTATGAATGCTACATCCGAAATGTAATTTATGCCTGTTGTCGGCTCGGAATAGTTAGAATTTGCTGGTGATCCGCAAGCTATGCTAATGAAGCCTGAGACACAGACAGAATAATACCTTAGCTATTTGGTTAGCTGATCAATGATATATTCAAGAATTTAGATTGTCATACCTGATTGATCCTGCGCATCAACTAGATGTATAAGAGCAAAACCACCAAGAAATGCATAGATGAAATGTTTGAAGCTCCCCATCATGACCCTCTAACTTTCTTCTCGCTTATGGGAACAATACTGCAGAAATTTTCTCCACCATCCCATAAGTACTCTAACAAACTTAGTCAGTTGTTCTCATCACAATAAGTATTCTACCTTGTAAATTGACAGATTATCAAACTTTTTAATTTATTTGAAAAATTCGTGCAAAATTTGCTTATGTATTTTTTAACTCCTAGTCAATGAGAATAATGGAAATATTAACTACTCTGAAGTCTGAACTTATGGCTTGTTTGGAAGTTTAGAGAGGGAGGAGAGTAGAGGGGAGTAGAGGGAAGGGGAGTAGTGGGGAGGAGAGTAGAGGAGAATGATTCACCTCCACCTTATTTGGATGTTTTTAAAATTAGTAAGGGGGAAGGGAGTAATTAGCCCTTCCCCTTGTGTAATTTTGTTAATATAATAAGGGTAAATTAGGTAATTTACTTGGTCAATAGTTTATGTACTCTACTCCCCCTCCAAATCTCTCCAATTTTGGGGAATTAAAATTGGGGGGCTAGAGGGAGTCCAAACCCCTCCAAACTCCTCCAAACCCCTCCCCCTNAACAATTATCGAAATGCAGGCATGCAAACAGCTTGGCCGATAGCTAACACCGAAAGCATTTTAATATTATAATAAATAACTCTTCTTACATACCGTGTTAAAGACTTAAAAGTGTCCTTATTACAATGAGAAGGCATAGTTTATTTATTCCATCTGACTTCGTCAGACTGTCGGAGTTTTAATATTGGTTACCAGATTTGACTTTTCCTTGTTCAGTGGCTGATAGCACGAAAGGAAATACGTTCATTTCACCAAAATGATCTCTATCCAATACTTTGACTTCATAAAATCATATTCATGTTGACCATTTCACGTGAATAGATTGATTGACCCTCACCGCCCTTCCTTTGAGGTAATTCAGACGCAAACACTCCTTTAGTTTCGCCATTACCAGACTCATGGTTAGCCTTCTAGTGAAGGTGGGGGACACACAAACCATTGCTATTTCAATAGCTTTCCAAGCAGCAATAACGTCAATGGAACTTTTGATCAACAATACTTTGAATATCCCCTAGAGCAAGCATGATTCTCATCCATTGGTTTATGAGAGTGTTTTCATTATGGGATAGGTCAACTTGAGATTATCTCCAAAAGAATAATTCCAAAAACAAAAAAATATAACTTTTCTCAGTCAATCTGTATGAAATGGAATATCTAAACGCCAATGCATGTCATAAATTTATTATTTTTCACTACAACAAGTTCAATTTTCAAGTCATTCATTCCCACTAGTCCCATTAATCAATACTAGGTTTGTATCCATTTTCTTTCCAGAATTTGTAACGGTTTTGTGGATTACAAATATCATGATGTGGAAATAAACACCTTAAAGAAACTCTTTGAGAAGTTAAGACAATAAGATATTTATAGTCTTCACACATCTATAAAAGTAGGTAGTTTACAACCACGGTGCAAATACACCAATCCTCCGTGTGTGTGTGTGTATAATATATATATATATTAAAGAAGAAATCTCATATGGGAGAGCCTGGCTTTTATATATACATGCCCACCATAACATGTCATCTCAAATATATCTTAACCAAGAATGATGTCATATATCTTCAACCTTTTAATGACTCCTACCTAACTCCAACTTTGTCGTCTCATCTAATCTTAAACCGTATGAGTCGGCTATAACAAAAGAAGAGAGCTTGCTTTTTTTTTTTTTTTTTTTTTTTTTTAATTTTTTTATTTTATTAAGTGACAATGATAACCTATTATTTTGATGTTGAGATTAGATGTTGTGGGTTTTGTAAAGGATGTGATTGGCTTTAGGTCTTTAGGTGTTTGGTGTGGGAAAGTCATTATTGTATTTTTTTTTTTTTTTTTAAGAACTAAAGAGAAATAGAAAGAAATGTTGGTTTTAGATCCCTATAAACTAGATTGTTTAACCTAATTAATTAACCAAGTGAATACTTAGGTTTATTATTTAAATCTAGGTTAAAACAATAAAGTCATATCATGTAAAGCAGTGAAAAATAAAGAACACAATGATATGATCACCTAGAAAAACCAAATCGGTAAAAATCCTGAGGAGGATTTAACTTAACTATCCTCAAGGTAAAAAGCAAATCCACTAGAAAGAATTGAAATTTACAATAAGACTTAGACCACTAACATTCTATTACTACTATACGTAGAACTTACTACCACGACCTCATGATAGCTTTGAGTTCACGAACTACTTCTTTCCTTGGTCTTTGCAACACAAGCACCCACACTTGTGATAAAAAACACAAACTCTCCTGTTTGTGACTCCAAAACCATCCTTGAAGGTTTAGATCATCAGCACCTTTGATGACTATAGAAGGCAGCAACTCCTATAACACCAGATCTTGAGATTCTTTAAGGAATAAGACTGGTAGAAGACATGAGAGAGCTTTTTGATTACAAAACCCTAGATACAAAAGAGACACTCTTTTTTTCTCTAAAAGCCTTATAAAAACGTGCTTAAGATTTTCTTTATATACTAGAAGAAGTAGATCTGAAACCCTAATCCTTCTTGGGCTTGAACTGCTGTTGGGCCGAACTTTAAAATTCTGTAGATATGTATTTCGATCAGTCAAATATGTCTTTCAATCGATCGAACCAAGCATATTTCGAACTCTCTTTTTTGCAGCTTGCTTGTTCTTAAATCTTGACTTGAATCACCTTGAGCATTGTTGAATAATACCTATAAACTCTAAAATCTATATCTAGACAAGTTTGTATTCACAATTTGCCAATTGTTTTAAACTTTTAGAACCTAGCAATTTCCCCCTCTGGCAATTTGTGACAAAACTTACATACAAAATGCAATGCACAAATACAATAACAACCCAATACAATAAAATGCCCAATTACATCACAAATCATAATCTAAGACTCCTAACCTAGAAGTTGCAATAAGAGGTAGTAGATCTTGATCAGAATGTACCTGTCTTTCTTGAAAACACTCAAAGAACACATCAACGCATGTGTGGAAAGAAAGACATATAAACAATATGAAACACAAATATAAAACAAAAATAAATTCTAACTCTCCCCCTAAGTTAGATACATAAATTTTTTTTTATATTCTCCCTCTTTCAAAAACAATTTTATCTCCCCCTAAACAAAATATTTTAAAAATCTTTTTTAAACAAGATTTCCACATTTTATCTATTTCTCCCCCTTTTTATCACGTATTAATAAAGACAACTCAAACAAAGATTAAATAGTAAACATACGCAACAAAGCATAAGAGAATATAGAGAACCAAGGAAACAAATGAATCCAGCTCTATAGAGAATAAAGGCAACTCCCCCTATGAAGAGCAACAACTCCCTCTAAGAACAAAAAAGGTTATAAAAAACTTTTCTCCCGTTATAAAATAGGAAAAACAAAACATGTTTTGGGAAGAACAGTTTTGAGGAAAATTTAGGAGGTGGGGAAAATAAAGACGCACAAACCAAACTTAAAAACTAAGTTGAGGATACACAAAATATTATCTCTTTCAATAAATGCAAACCAGACATTATGTGACCCATACTTGTGACTTTAAGACGCCATTCAAAGGTTTTGGATCTCCTTAGACATTGATGAGATTAGTTGTTTTTTTTAAAATTTTTTAGAACTCATAATTTTTAGGTTTTTTTTTTTTTTTTTTGGGTAGTTTTTTACTGCTATTTAGTGCAATTTTGATATGAGCTATGACAATAAAAGTGAAAGCCAATGATGATTTAAGAGTGTTTTCCGTGTTATTTTTTTATTTTTACTTTTATTTTAGGTGGAAGCCTAGCTAAAGGTAATTAAACTTTATAAATAGAAATGTTTTAAACAATATTTCTTTATTTTATCACGTTCTCTATATGCCAGTACTAACAAATGATTTCCTTTTGTTGAGATAATGAAATGGGTGTTTGAGATTTGTGGGTTGGTATTTGGTTGTGAAAATTGAATACTTGAGGAAATGTTTGGAAAGTTGCTTGATTTTTTTTTGTAATTTTAGGATATGAAAGCATTTTATGTTTTGAGTTGAAATTTATAAATTTCAAAATTCAAAATTATATAATCAATTTTAAAAAATAAAGTCTACATATAATATAATATGTTTTTCATGACCCAAACCCAGAAAGGGTCAAAGCATGAGGAAACTACAACCCAAAAGTACCTGCAATTATGAAGATGTTCTACATGTGTATTCTTGAATTATCAACTTTAATTTTAATTTATAATATTATCAAGATTATATTAATTTTAGATTTATCAATTGTTTAGTACTTTTTTTAAAATAATTATCAATTTAAAATTCAATTTGGAATTATCAATTTAATTTATTTTTAGGAAGAAATCTTACCCCTTATTTTAGTGAGATAATTATTTACACTTGATAATTTTTCTTTTATTTTTATTGAATCTATTAAAATATATAATTATTTATACGTTTATTTTATAATCTTTTTCATAAAACCGTGCAACGCACGGGCCTATAATTAGTATGTAAATAAACCAAAGTGCAAAATGCAATTTTTTTTTTTTTTTTGGAGAATCAAAAGTGCAATTTTAATGATTCCCACTAAGGAAATTCGTGGGAGACCAAAACTCGTAAGTCTTAGCCGTGAGTTTGGAATCTCAAAAATTAAGGGAATTGAGGATTGGGGGACATAGCATTTCTCACTATCGGATTCAAAAAATACCTATAATTTTAATACTCCTAACATAATTAAATTCTCAACCTTTATATATATATATATATATATATATGGAATTAAATTCTCTCCTTAAGCTCCTATCAACGAACGTCACCTGTCTTGTAGGTTTTGTAGTCTTTTTATGTGGAAATTCTTAAGTAGTCTCAGAATATAGTAAAATGGTGTTTGATCATCTTCTATCGTGACTCTATCATGAATTTAATGAATAGACCTCACCATGAATATGAGAGAAGAAGTACTATTCTCCGTGCTCATGTTCCGAATATACTTAAGAATTATTCATTTTTACGTGGAGTAGGTTTATTTAAAAAACAAAACCTTTCCTTTAATTTACAATATACAGTAGATTTATAAAAAGGAAAAAGAAAAGAAAAAAAAAATAACAGAGAAAGTTTAACATCCGCAATATTTTGAAGTCTGACCTTAGTCTAGGAAAAAAAAATCCATCTAGACCAAATGACACTGACATTAAGAAGAAATCCATCTAGACCAAATCCATCAAGAACAAGTCAATGACTCAAAATACAAAACATATTGACACTGGCATTAATTTTGTGGTTAAAAATGATTAGGCTCCATCAATGTATTGATAGCCAACAACTACTCAAATAATAAAATGCAGTTTTTTAAAAAATTCACAAAGCGGCATTTGAATATATTTAAGAACTATCAACTATGAATAATCTATAAGTCTTCGTTAAAATTCAAAGAAAGAATTGCAGCTATGACTTTTTCATTTTCCAGAGCAAGCTGTTGCGTCATGCCACCATTTTTGAAAACTCGTCATCTCCGTTGTTGTAAGATTTCTTACAGGAACAAAACCATACGCTAGAGAAGACTAAGTCTTTCTCCAATCTTTGGCTCTCACTGAATCAGCCATATGCATGTATTTATTTAAGATTTTAAAATTTCAGCTGAACCGGTGTGGATAAGAGAGTATCATCTTCCTATTCTAGATAAATTAACCGACTTGACTTGCATCTAGGCTGTCTAGTGTTCCAATACATTAGACTTGTAAAAATGGTAATGTGTGTTTACTTTTAGTTATGTCATAATCTTGGTGGTTCCAATACATTGAGGCATTGGACAAAAATTTTGCTCTAAGTAAACTGGCTTGTCATAGTGGTTATTGCCTAAGACTTGGTCTATTGGATAATTTTCCCCTTCAACAATCTAGATAAACTAGTAAATAATGTATTTTATATAAAATTCCTCAATTAAATTTTATGTATAAGAAAATAATTAATAGAAAAGGCCAGCCCAAGAAATTTAGGCTGCATCCACCCATGTATTGGAATTTATCTTGAAAAGACCAATGGAAGGAATTTATGTATGGAAAATGCCATCCAAAAGAATTTATACCATAGTCACCCACTCATAGGAATTAATACTTAGGACCACTCAAACAGAAAATTTGGATTTTGAATTTTAGGGATTGAAAGATTAGATCGATTCTCCTCCTACGACTCAACTAGCTTGGTCTGCTGTGATTTTGACCTTTCCCTGATCAATATTGGTGAATGAAACCTCGGATCCTTAGCCCTATCCTTTGTGATATTTATGATATGTTTCTTATGGTAACTAGGGCTATGAATTATGGTCAATAAACAGTACGAGTTGCAAGTTATGGAGTTACAAATGTATCCGCGGGTTCAAGAATCATTGATTGTTCAAGAACCACTAAGCCTACAATACATGCAATAGTTCCTAAAATATGATTTTTATGAAACTCTACTGGAATTTGAGCTTCACACAAATCACTAATTGGACTAAATCTTGTAGAAATTTCTTTCCTTTTAGATGGGTCCCAGTATGTGACTAACTTTCCAGCAACTGATGTTTGTTGTTGGATGCAAAGTTGTTAACTTCAATACGTGTTAAAGGTCTGAAAGCACTAGGTTAAAAAACTCTAAAATGCATAAGAACGCAATAGCTTTTCCAAAAGGATATGAGTTTTGTAATCGAGTTTTTGATGACTATAAAATAAAGTTTTTATACCTCTATGATTTTAGTAAATGAAACCCTAGTAATCCAAGTCATCATGAGCCAAAATTCTAATATGAGAATTCTAAATCTGCGTAGCTTTATAGATTGAGAGGTGTTGAGCTAGTGTTAGGGCCCTTTATTAAGTCTCGATAAATACTAGTTTTGACACTAGTTTTGAGATTCACTATTTCAATTTTTCTTCACTTATTTCTTGGTTCAATCTTCTTGTATTTAATGATATCACTTGTTTTGGTTGCTCAACATACTTCATGCTATTCTAAGCACATTTTAGATCTACCCAATTACAAGTAAAGTACATTTTTTCAAAAGATATGTTAACACAAAAAAATAATAATAATATTAATAATATTAATCCTAACAATATAAAAACCTAAAAATCATAAAATCATATAAAAAATAGAAAGTAAAAATAAACAAATGAGAAATTTTAATGTACATTTGTTGTCGGTCTGTCCTACGTCAACAAATTCACATTTTTTTCTCTTTTTCAATCAATTATGGCGATTCATTGATTTAATTCAATCCCCAAAAGTATTATAACCAAAATTACTAGGGTAAGAACACCAAAATTTCTATGAATAACCTTTCCTTGAAAGAATAACCATGAAACTAGCTCTAAAGAAATACACTATAATAAAATTAATTATAATTTATACTTAATTTAAATCCAAAACATGAGATAAAATCAAATACAATAATATCTCCTCCAGATTTAATACAACTCACTAGCTACATATTTCAATTCTCTATATTAGAAACACACCCAAAAAAAAAAAAACTCTTTATAAAGAAATTTTATTTTTCTGTGTGTCATGGCTAGCATAACTCTCTTTATTTTCTTTGCACTCTCACATAAGCATTTATAATTATTTTTTCATTTCATTATTTAAATTCATGCCTCACAAATTCTCCTTAATTTGTGTGTTGTACAATAATCTTAATAGAGAAAACCTTAAACTTCTTGTCTCTCATATTGTGCTACCTCTCTCTAGATCTCTCTCTCTCTCTCTCTCTCTCTCTCTCTCTCTCTCTCTCTCATATAATTCTTCCTCTCTCTCAAAATGGTGGACCCTTGAGTGAAGCCCTAAAATCTTTTGCAACCCTATGTATCATTTGATAAAGAATAATACATCATTGTTCTAACCGTCAATAAAAAATTATTTTTATTAACAAATGATAGACTTTTATTCTATACCAATAAATAAGATTTTTTTTTTTTTTTAACCCTAATGGAGACCTAATGGTAGGAAAGTTAACTTTCTATCTTTCTCTTAAAGGCCAAACTTTACAACTAGCGAAATAACCAGGAATGGACCCAGAGGTGGCCGAGCTCCCCTGGTCTATTTATTTATATATTTTTTTAAATAGGTATAATTTGCCTATTTTAAGATTGGGCCTCTTTCTTCCAATGCTATAGCTCAAAATTCATCCTACTAGCCTGAATGTTTCTCTGGTAACGACATATGTTCTTCATACATCCGGTGCTTTTTTCTATGGTTGTAGCAAACACCAGCACTCCTTGTGAGATGGTGTGCTTTTTACAGTGTCCCTACACTTTCTACTAAATGGGTTTTTACTTGTTAGGCCATGGAGTTACTAGACACAGCCCTAGGCCTTTGTTGCACATGTAACTAGAGCCTAGAGACCATGGAGTCAGAGCTCCCTTGATGGATGGGCTGGGACCTGTGGGCCCCCATGAGTCCAACTCCATTGGCCTTTGAAGTCCATTACCGTGTAGAATGATCCTTTGATTCAATTGCACTCAATGCCTTGTTGAAGTCAATGGATCTCATTAGGCATGGGGGCGCAAATCCATATCACGTAGTGTCTTCTATTTGATGCATTGGGAATGGACTTAGTTAAATAAAGCCATCAAAATAGAGAGCTTCGAAGTTCGAACAACTCATTTTAATGAATCTCACCAAGCTTGTAGCACAAAATCGTGTAGTGCCTTCTATTTGATATATTGAGCATGGGCTTAGTTAATAAAGCCCACACAAAAGAGGGCTTCTATCACATTCAGCTCACGGGCTTCGAGATAATATTTAGGCTTTGGTAGTGGCCATCCAGTCTTAGATTGACAAATTTTTTGGCCCACGACTTGGCTTATTAGGCTTTTAGGTGTAATGTTTGTGAGCATGTTACCTTAATGGATTCTATCTCCTCTATCTTGAATTGACGACATAGAGAAAGCCCCTAAACTGTCATATTTTAGTTTTTCAATAAAATCATTATTCAAAATTGGTGACAATTTCCCGTAAAAAAATAGGATTTATTTTCAAAGTAAATTAAAAACATTATTTAAAGAAATCAAAGCACGTCTTCCAATATAAATAAGTATGCATTTTTCTGTAAAATAATTAAATAAGTAGTCTTTTTCACAAAAAATTGCATATTAATATCTCCTTAAATTTAAGATACATAATAAAACACTTTCTTTTTTTTTTCAATTACAACCAATTTGCACGGTCAAAAGATTAAGATTCATTTTTTTTTAAAAGAGCTAAAACAGCAGAATGCATAGAGATAATAGAGCACTTGGAATCAGCAAGCCATCTAGGGGGCCGGGGCCGTCCTCCAACCAACTCAAAAACTGCCTACCCAATCGCAACCGCAAAACCCAGTGCATGCCCTGCCCATACCCGCTTATAACAACATTGCGCCAATGGCCAATTATGATCCTCAGTAGCAACAAGGTGCTCCCAAGTGACCCTAGGGACCTAATAGAGCTCACTACCTGCCATTGCCCCTATCCATTCCTACCCTATTCTTCATGATTTACTCACTCAGATTCAATTTAGTTTTTTCCTAAAAATGAAAGAATCCTACTAGAAAGGTTGCATGGGCAGAAGTTGAATACAAATCTTTTATACCACTTTAGTATTCCACTTTATACTTTATCAATTATGACATGTTATGTATTAGAGTTGGGAACCTCCTAAATATTAAGTTATTAATACTTTTGAGAAGATTTAGGCTTGCTTCATCATTAATAACATGTTTTAGCAATAATTAATCAAAGTGAACATGCATCGATCTTTGGATTAATCATGGATCCCACACCCCAAAAGATGACTCTAAGTGACAGTGGTTGCTTTAGAAATTTTTTTCAAGGTGATTATTAAGAAACTTAAATTATATGAAATTTGATAAAACTTTAATATTATTAACTTTAATTTGATAAAACTTTCTGTTCGTGAAATATTTATTAAATCTGAATTGAGGAATTGGTGGCACCAACTAAAGATTAAACAAAAATTAATATGTATAAAAAAATTAAGCAATGCTAAAAAAATTGATAAACCAATTGAACATAAAAAAATAAATAAATAAATAAATAAATTATAACATATATACTAGTAGTATGTCCGGGAGATGTAAAAAAAAATTATAAGTATTATCCAAAATATAATAATAATTAATGAGTCACTTGAAAGTCTAAATTAACTATCTTAGTACATGCATATATTAAGCCTGTAGGGACCAGGTTCAGGCCTTCCTGGGTATTACGGGAATGGACCTAAGCCCAGCTAGCCCTGCAATTAATTTGTAGAGAGCGGGGTCAAGAACTAGGCCCCAGTAAGGGGTGCAACGACCACACGTGGTAGTTCTCAGGTGAACGTGAATAGTAATGCCCCTCCACCTTTCTCCGGTGAGCTCTCCGTTCTTCTGACCTCCCCCACCTTAAGAGGGGTCCCTTACATTATATACCCCCCTCCCCATTGATCACAGCCCTACATTTGTTGAGCAACCAGGCCACCACTTGAGTACCTGTCCCATCAGCCGCCTTCCCATTCTTCCTGTGGGTTGCGGCAACCAAGGCAACACCGTTCTGTAATCCCCTCCTCATTAATGCGGCCAGGACATTAGTTGTGGGCATTTAATGCAGAGGTGACAGCTCGGTGGGACTTGCTCCTCCACCGTGCTCCCGTTGTCGACGCGTGGCACTTGCCCTTCCCTCCTCAAATATTTAAGAAGACCCCTCTTTGGTGGAGTGGTGCTCGTGTACTTCTAAGGTCTCGAATGTCCGAGGACGGGGTCGTCCTCAAATATGTTCCTTGGGGGCTAGACGCCGTACTTTTATCCTCGGACCCCACATGCATCCTCGGCATGGGCCTGTGGGCCTGGTTTGAGGTGGGGCGAGGCTGCCTAATTTTCTGGCCCCACAATAGCCCCTCAAAATCCTGCTGCACGCATCCTCGGGTGGGGAGAAGGATTTTGACATCCTCGGGCCTGCTCCGTGTCCAGTTGAGCCTTATCCCCCGTCAGTACTGGGGTCTATTCATCTGCCCAAGGCGCGCTGCTGATGTTTCAGAGCGCGTAACGTGCCCTTCATTAAATTCAGGCGGCTCTGTGCTCCCCACGTTCAACGAGGCGTTATCAATCTAACGGTGGAGGTTCGCCTCGCATTTATGGGCGGGAAAACCCGCATGGTTCCTCGATTTGGGGTATAAATACCCATTCGAACTGCTTTTTCCTGTTTTTTATTTGCAATCAAGAATTCTCGCGTGTCTATTCTGAGTTCAGCCAAACTCTCACTTACATTTCCAGAACAAAAAGCCTGTCCGAGGAGCTCCTCCTCATTCCTGTAAGTCGCTCTATCCCTCTCTAGGCTCTCTTCCTCTTTACCCCTTTTTCTCTTTCTTTTGCTCTTTCTTAGTTCCTTTAGGCATCACTTGGGATGGGTAGATTTAAGAAATATGTCTATACTGAGGAGGCGATGGAGAAATTCATCGCCAACTATGGGATACCTAGCAACGTAGGCTTGAGGTATTGTGACGATGGGGACTGGCTCTTTCAAAGAGAGGAGGGCAAGGTGGTGATTCCCATTTTCGCTTTCCTCGAAGGGGGTATAAGGATCCCCATGAGACTGGTGATGAGGGGCTACCTTACACACTTTCGGCTAGCCCCCACCTAGTGCGCAATAAATGTTTTCAGGATTTTGGGCTGTGTGGACACCCTGAACGAGAAGATGGGGCTGAGGTTGACCCACCACGACGTGAACTGGTGTTACAACCTTCAGCTCCTTAAGGGCTAGTCGTATTACCTGAAGACAAGGGATGACCGGGTACGGCTTATCCAGTGCCTCCTTAAGTCTAGCAAGGGGCTAAACGAGGATTTCCTCATCGTGTCCGGAGAGTGGCACGATGGCTTTCACTGCCTAACGACGGAAGGAATACCAGGTGGGGCAGTGGGAATAGGAGGGGGTTCAAGTTCTCTTTTCTTTCTTTTTTTTTTTTTTTTTTTTTTTAGAGAAAGCCCCTAAACTGTCATATTTTAGTTTTTCAATAAAATCATTATTCAAAATTGGTGACAATTTCCCGTAAAAAAATAGGATTTATTTTCAAAGTAAATTAAAAACATTATTTAAAGAAATCAAAGCACGTCTTCCAATATAAATAAGTATGCATTTTTCTGTAAAATAATTAAATAAGTAGTCTTTTTCACAAAAAATTGCATATTAATATCTCCTTAAATTTAAGATACATAATAAAACACTTTCTTTTTTTTTTCAATTACAACCAATTTGCACGGTCAAAAGATTAAGATTCATTTTTTTTTAAAAGAGCTAAAACAGCAGAATGCATAGAGATAATAGAGCACTTGGAATCAGCAAGCCATCTAGGGGGCCGGGGCCGTCCTCCAACCAACTCAAAAACTGCCTACCCAATCGCAACCGCAAAACCCAGTGCATGCCCTGCCCATACCCGCTTATAACAACATTGCGCCAATGGCCAATTATGATCCTCAGTAGCAACAAGGTGCTCCCAAGTGACCCTAGGGACCTAATAGAGCTCACTACCTGCCATTACCCCTATCCATTCCTACCCTATTCTCCATGATTTACTCACTCAGATTCAATTTAGTTTTTTCCTAAAAATGAAAGAATCCTACTAGAAAGGTTGCATGGGCAGAAGTTGCATACAAATCTTTTATACCACTTTAGTATTCCACTTTATACTTTATCAATTATGACATGTTATGTATTAGAGTTGGGAACCTCCTAAATATTAAGTTATTAATACTTTTGAGAAGATTTAGGCTTGCTTCATCATTAATAACATGTTTTAGCAATAATTAATCAAAGTGAACATGCATCGATCTTTGGATTAATCATGGATCCCACACCCCAAAAGATGACTCTAAGTGACAGTGGTTGCTTTAGAAATTTTTTTCGGGGTGATTATTAAGAAACTTAAATTATATGAAATTTGATAAAACTTTAATATTATTAACTTTAATTTGATAAAACTTTATGTTCGTGAAATATTTATTAAATCTGAATTGAGGAATTGGAAGCACCAACTAAAGATTAAACAAAAATTAATATGTATAAAAAAATTAAGCAATGCTAAAAAAATTGATAAACCAATTGAACAAAAAAAAATAAAAAAATAAAAAAATAAATTATAACATATATACTCGTAGTATGTCCGGGTGATGTAAAAACAAAAATTACAAGTATTATCCAAAATATAATAATAATTAATGAGTCACTTGAAAGTCTAAATTAACTATCTTAGTACATGCATATATTGAGCCTGTAGGGACCAGGTTCAAGCCTTCCTGGGTATTACGAGAATGGATCCAAGCCCAGCTAGCCCTGCAATTAATTTGTAGAGAGCGGGGTCAAGAACTAGGCTCCAGTAAGGGGTGTAACGACCACACGTGGTAGTTCTCAGGTGAACGTGAACAGTAATGCCCCTCGACCTTTCTCCGGCGAGCTCTCCATTCTTCTGACCTCCCCCACCTTAAGAGGGGTCCCTTACATTATATACCCCCCTCCCCATTGATCACAGCCCTACATTTGTTGAGCAACCAGACCACCACTTGAGTACCTGTCCCATCAGCAGCCTTCCCATTCTTCCTGTGGGTTGCGACAACCAAGGCAACACTGTTCTGTAATCCCCTCCTAATTAATGCGGCCAGGACGTTAGTTGTGGGCATTTAATGCAGAGGTGACAGCTCGGTAGGACTTGCTCCTCCACCGTGCTCCCGTTGTCAACACGTGGCACTTGCCCTTCCCTCTTCGGATATTCAAGAAGACCCCTCTTTAGTGGAGTGGTGCTCGTATACCTCTAAGGTCTCAAATGTCCGAGGACGGGGTCGTCCTCGGATATGTTCCTTGGGGGCCGGACGCCGTACTTTTATCCTCGGACCCCACATGCATCCTCAGCATGGGCCTATGGGCCTGGTTTGAGGTGGGCCGAGGCTGCCTGATTTTCTGGCCCCACAATAGCCCCTCAAAATCCTGCTGCACGCATCCTCCGGTGGGGAGAAGGATTTTGACATCCTCGGGCCTGCTCCGTGTCCAGTCAAGCCTTATCCCCCGTCAGTATTGGGGTCTATTCATCTGCCCAAGGCGCGCTGCTGACGTTTCGGAGCGCGTAACGTGCCCTTCATTAAATTCAGGCGACTCTGTGCTCCCCACGTTCAACGAGGCGTTACCAATCTAACGGTGGATGTTCGCCTCGTATTTATGAGCAGGAAAACCCGCATGGTTCCTCGATTTGGGGTATAGATACCCATTCGAACTGCTTTTTCCTGTTTTTTATTTGCAATCAAGAATTCTCGCGTGTCTATCCTGAGTTCAGCCAAACTCTCACTTACATTTCCAGAACAAAAAGCCTGTCCGAGGAGCTCCTCCTCATTCTTGTAAGTCGCTCTATCCCTCTCTGGGCTCTCTTCCTCTTTACCCCTTTTTCTCTTTCTTTTGCTCTTTCTTAGTTCCTTTAGGCATCACTTGGGATGGGTATATTTAAGAAATATGTCTATACTAAGGAGGCGAGGGAGAAATTCATCGCCGACTATGGGATACCTAGCAATGTAGGCTTGAGGTATTGTGATGATGGGGACTGGCTCTTTCAAAGAGAGGAGGGCAAGGTGGTGATCCCCATTTTTGCTTTCCTTGAAGGGGGTATGAGGATCCCCATGAGACCGGTGATGAGGGGCTACCTTACACACTTTCGGCTAGCCCCCACTCAGTGCGCAATAAATGTTTTCAGGATTTTGGGTTGTGTGGACACCCTGAACGAGAAGATGGGGCTGAGGTTGACCCACCACGACGTGAACTGGTGTTACAACCTTCAGCTCCTTAAGGGCAAGTCGTATTACCTGAAGACAAGGGATGACCGGGTACGGCTCATCCAGTGCCTCCTTAAGTCTAGCAAGGGGCTGAACGAGGATTTCCTCATCGTGTCCGGAGAGTGGCACGATGGCCTTCACTGCCTAACGACGGAAAGAATACCAGGTGGCGCAGTGGGAATAAGAGGGGGTTCAAGTTCTCTTTTCTTTCTTTTTTTTTTCTTTTTTGCTAGTGTAATTTGTTTCGTTTGGTCACTAACGTGAATGTGTTTTCTTCCTGCAGACTCGCACGCCTTCGCGCGCCACTTCAACCTGTTCAACAGGGAGGATTTGCAGAAAGTGCTAAGGGCGTCAATTTTTGTAAACGAAGACGACCATCAAGTTAGAGCCGCCCACAAAATCTTGGGATACACTCTTGTTCAGAAATCGTTCCCGGTTCCGAAGCACGTGATCAGAGCAAACGACCCTCAGCTACAGAAAATCACTGTGACCGAGGACAGGTTTTTGTTCCCCGAGGAGCCCTCCGTTTTGGAAGTCATCACATTGGCCGGCCCTTTTTCTTCCCACAGATTCGTCGAGGCTACAGAGGAGGATCCAGAGCGGGAAGAGGAATAAGCTGATTTTGGCCCCGCCGAGGAAGAGTTTGGCATTTTTGACCAAGTAGATCAGTCCGAGGATCCTCCCGGAGACTTGGGCGACCCTTGCCTGACCGAAGCAGACCTTCTAGCTTCAGCAACCTCTCCTTGGCTAACGATGGGTTACAAGAGGAAACCCCACACCAACCTGCTGGATCTAATTGAAGGCTAACCGGGGAAGTCCCAACAAAAACTTCCTCCTTCTCCTCCCAAGACTCAGTCTGTTCAGACTAGGTCGACTTCTGCCCAGCAGAAGCTTCCTCCTCCTCCTCCTCCTCGGACGAGCCTACCTTCTGAGTCCATGCCCGCCGACCCTAAGAAGAAAAAGGACAAGGGCAAAAGTCTCATGGAGGATAAGCTAGTGTCCTTGCAGGATGAGAACAATACTCTGCGACCTTCCAAGCAGATAAGGATAGGCGGCAAAAGCCAGGATAGGCAGGTCGTCACCACCCCGTCTGAGGCTCAGGCCTGGCTCCCCGCCCCAATGCTCCATGGGGAGCCCTTGAGGGACGACGCCTCCCTTAGAGACTTTAACGAGGGCGAAGGTGCACACGTGGCCGACGTGCTGGAGAGATGCCTGTTGCTCTCGGTGGATATGGCCGAGCTGGATTCTTTAAGGAGCAAGTAGGTCTTCCTCAGCCTCAAGCGTTATTTGGGAATGGTAAGAACCCCAGTACTTGTGATTTTCTTGATTTCAACTCTTCCCTTTTTTCCTTTTTTTTTTTGTTGGGCTTATAGTGCATTGGTTACTCTAGTAGGTTGTCCAGGCTAGGTTGGAGGCGGCGGCCAACGACCAGGGGAAGGCACTTGACCTGGAGCGTGAGAGGCGCTTTCAGGCCACTCGGACCCTCAAGACCTCCGAGGTTAACCTCACCATGGCCAGGGAGGAGTTGAAGGCGATGACCAGGGCTCAAGACAGCGTGGAGTCGGGTCTCGCTGGTGCCCAGAACTAGGCCAAGGAGCAGACGAGGCGTCTGGGCGAGGTAGAAGAGCAGCTGAAGATCGCGAAGGAGCTGATTGCGGATCTAAAAGCTAAGGTAGCTGCTGCCGAGAGGGCCCAAAGGGAGGCGGAATGGGCCAAAGACAAGGCCCTGTGGGCTAAGGCCGAGGCAGATTTTGGCAGGGAGAAGGCCCTAGCTGCCAAGGAGGAAGCCGGGGCTGCAGCTTATGCTGAGGGGGTGGCCGAGATAGAAGCCGCTTACAAAGCTCAAGTTCCTGGGGTATGTAGGCGCTATTGCTCCCAGGTCTGGGCTGAGGCCCTCAAACAAGCCGGGGTGGAGGCCTCATCCGACCTGTGGAAGGCGGAGAGTGTATACTACCCCCCTGCCATCTACGAGGCCGCCCCTGATGGCGCCAAGGTTGGGGAGGTTGTTGAGGAGGTAGAGGCTACTCCGGGTGAGGGGGCTTCGGCTGCTGAATCAAGGGAAGACCCGAGCAAGGAGGCTGCGAACGTCCCTTCCGATGCCCAGATCCCCGCCACTGAGGAAGCAGCCATACTTGCCGTACCTCTGCAAGCTATCCCTTTAGGCCAAAGCTCGGAGGACCCTGAGGTTGCCTCTATCCAGCCATCTACGGGGGGTGAGATTGAGCAGAAGGAATAGATCCCTTGGTGTCTCGGTCCAATCTGCCTTTGTCATTTGTTTTATCTTTTCCTCTTTTATTTTTTATTTTATTTATTTATTTATTTTTTTTTAAATGTAATGTGGCTCTTGCCATGCAATTTCTATGGACTTATTATTGTAATGCGAATTTAATTTCCCTTTTTATCTATTATGGCTGTTTATTTGCTTACATGCTACCCATTTCCTCTCTTTTCTTTTTACTTGCATAATTTCAACTTGAATAGTATCTTGGCCAATCGCGTCAGTAACAATGATAATGGGAGGGAATGTATGCTTGGGCAGTCCCTTTATGCCTCAAGGGCTAGGTAGGGTTTTGGTCCTTCCTAACATAGGTCCCCTGCAGGGTAGTTGTTCTTCCGTGGGCTTTGGTCCGAGCCCCATGCAAGGCCTCGGTTATATCTAACACTTAGGACCCCCTTCTTTCTTTGCAGTGGCTAGTTTCCCCATAGGCTTGACTCCGAGAACCATGCAAGGCCTTGGTTCTGTCTAACACTTAGGATATTTCTGAAGTAGTTAGTTTTCCCATAGGCTTGAGTCCGAGGACCATGCAAGGCCTTGGTTCTGTCTAACACTTAGGATATTTTTAAAGTAGTTAGTTTCCCATAGGCTTAGGTCCGAGGACCATGCAAGGTCTTGGTTCTGTCTAACACTTAGGATATTTCTGAAGTAATTAGTTTCCCCATAGGCTTGAGTCCGAGGACCATGCGAGGTCTTGGTTTTGTCTAACACTTAGGATATTTTTGAAGTAGTTAGTTTTCCTATAAGTTTAAGTTCGAGGACCATGCAAGACCTTGGTTCTGTCTAACACTTAGGATATTTCTGAAGTAGTTAGTTTTCCCATAGGCTTGAGTCTGAGGACCATGCAAGGCCTTGGTTCTGTCTACTACTCAGGATATTTCTGAAGTAGTTAGTTTCCCTATAGGCTTGAGTCTGAGGACCATGCAAGGCCTTGGTTCTGTCTAACACTTATGATATTTCTGAAGTAGTTAGTTTCCCCATAGGCTTGAGTCCGAGGACCATGCAAGGCCTTGGTTCTGTCTAACACTTAGGATATTTCTGAAGTAGTTAGTTTCCCCATAGGCTTGAGTCCGAGGACCATGCAAGGCCTTGGTTCTGTCTAACACTTAGGATATTTCTGAAGTAGTTAGTTTCCCCATAGGCTTGAGTCATCTTTTCCTCTTCTTTTTTTTTTTTTTTTTTTTTTTTAATGTAATGTGGCTCTTGCCATGCAATTTCTATGCACTTATTATTGTAATGCGAATTTAATTTCCCTTTTTATCTATTCTGGCTATTTATTTGCTTGCATGCTACCCATTTCCTCTCTTTTCTTTTTACTTGCATAATTTCAACTTGAATTGTATCTTGGCCAATCGCGTTACTAATAATGATAATAGGAGGGAATGTATGCTTGGGCAGTCCCTTTATGCCTCAAGGGCTAGGTAGGGTTTTGGTCCTTCCTAACATAGGTCCCCCGTAGGGTAGTTATTCTTCTGTGGGCTTTGGTTCGAGCCCCATGCAAGGCCTCGGTTATATCTGACACTTAGGACCCCCTTCTTTCTTTGCAGTGGTTAGTTTCCCCATAGGCTTGAGTCCGAGAACCATGCAAGGCCTTGGTTCTATCTAACACTTAGGATATTTCTGAAGTAGTTAGTTTCCCCATAGGCTTGAGTCCGAGGACCATGTAAGGCCTTGGTTCCGTCTAACACTTAGGATATTTTTGAAGTATTTAGTTTCCCCACAGGCTTAGGTCCGAGGACCATGCAAGGTCTTGGTTCTGTCTAACACTTAGGATATTTCTGAAGTAGTTAGTTTCCCCATAGGCTTGAGTCCGAGGACCATGCAAGGTCTTGGTTCTGTCTAACACTTAGGATATTTTTGAAGTAGTTAGTTTTCCCATGGGCTTGAGTTCGAGGACCATGCAAGGCCTTGGTTCTGTCTAACACTTAGGATATTTCTGAAGTAGTTAGCTTCCCCATAGGCTTGAGTCCGAGGACCATGCAAGGCCTTGGTTCTGTCTAACACTTAGGATATTTCTGAAGTAATTAGTTTCCCCATAGGCTTGAGTCCGAGGACCATGCAAGGTCTTGGTTCTGTCTACCACTTAGGATATTTTTGAAGTAATTAGTTTCCCCATAGGCTTGATTCCGAGGATCATGCAAGACCTTGGTTCTGTCTAACACTTAGGATATTTTTGAAGTAGTTAATTTCCCCATAAGCTTGAGTCCGAGGACCATGCAAGGCCTTGATTCTGTCTAACACTTAGGATATTTCTGAAGTAGTTAGTTTCCCCGTAGGCTTGAGTCCGAGGACCATGCAAGGCCTTGGTTCTGTCTAACACTTGGGATATTTTTGAAGTAGTTAGTTTCCCCTTAGGCTTGAGTCCGAGGACCATGCAAGGCCTTGGTTCTGTCTAACACTTAGGATATTTCTGAAGTAGTTAGTTTCCCCATAGGCTTGAGTCTGAGGACCATGCAAGGCCTTGGTTCCGTCTAACACTTAGGATATTTCTGAAGTAGTTAGTTTCCCCATAGGCTTGAGTCCGAGAACCATGCAAGGCCTTGGTTCTGTCTAACACTTAGGATATTTTTGAAGTAGTTAGTTTCCTCATAGGCTTGAGTCCGAGGACCATGCAAGGCCTTGGTTCTGTCTAACACTTAGGATATTTTTGAAGTAGTTAGTTTCCCCATAGGCTTGAGTCCGAGGACCATGCAAGGCCTTGGTTCTATCTAACACTTAGAATATTTCTGAAGTAGTTAGTTTCCCCATAGGCTTGAGTCCGAGGACCATGCAAGGCCTTGGTTCTGTCTAATACTTAGGATATTTTTGAAGTAGTTAGTTTCGCTTAGAATGGCCATCGAAACGGGAGCTACATAATCAGGAGAGGCTTAAAATCTGGATCAAAAGAGACTTTTTCATTAATAATAATATCTTTTCAGATTATTTACATTCCATGGGCGAGGTACAGGTTTTTCATCTAAATCTTCTAAATAGTATGCGTCGATTCCTGCTATTGAGGTAATTCGGTAGGGCCCCTCCCAATTTGGTCCCAGCTTCCCCCAAGAAGGGTTCTTGGCAGCCTCTACGACTTTTCTTGGCACCAAGTCCCCCGATGCTAGCGGTCTGAGCTTCACATTGGCATCATATCTTTGCTTGAGTTTTTGTTGGTAATAGGCCAACTGGACCATTGCTCGTTCTCTTCGTTCGTCAACCAGGTCCAAGCTCCTCCCCAACAGTTCATTGTTACTGTCCGAAGTGAAAGAACTCATCCTTTGCGTTGGGAAGTTTGTTTCCAGGGGGATCACTGCCTCGGCACCATAAGTCATGGCGAAAGGGGTTTCCCCTGTTGACCGCCTGGGTGTAGTCCGGTACGTCCAGAGAACGTGAGGCAGCTCCTCTACCCATCTTCTCTTAGCGTCATCCAGTCTCTTTTTGAGCCCGTTAACGATGACTTTGTTAACAGCCTCCGCCTGTCCGTTTCCCTGAGGGTAGGCGGGCGTTGAGTATCTGTTTGTGATCCCTAGTTCACAACAGTACCTTCTGAAGGCCTTACTATCGAATTGGAGCCCATTATCCGAGATGAGGGTATGCGGGACACCGAATCGAATGACAATGTTCCTCCAAAGGAATTTCTTTGCGTCTATATCCCTGATGTTGGCCAGGGGCTTTGCCTCCACCCACTTGGTGAAGTAGTTCGTGGCCACCAAAAGATATCTGTTATTCCCTGGCGCCTTGGGGAAAGGTCCTACGATGTCCAAGCCCCACTGGGCAAACGGCCATGGACTGGACAAAGGATTGAGGGTCCCGCCAGGTTGATGAATATTCATTGCGAATCTTTGGCATTGGTCACACTTTTTGACATAGTCCAGGGCGTCCTTCTGCATTCCTGGCCACTAGTATCCTTGTGTGACAGCTCGGTGGGACAGGGACCTCTCACCGTATGGCTCCCACAAATTCCCTCATCCAGCTCTTCTAGCAGTAATTCTGCTGTCTCGAGGTGAACGCATAGTAGGTATGGTTCAGAGTAGGAGCGCCTATATAACTTGTGGTCCTCGGACAACCAGAACCGAGGAGCACTCCTTCGTATTTTCTCTGCCTCTAACTTCTCTTCGGGCAAAACATCGTCTTTGAGGAATTTCATTATGGGGTCCATCCAACTGGGGCCCACCCCGACCTGATGGACGGGGACCGCTTCTCTTGCCGCCTCACTTGCTTTCTTCAGATGCTCCACAAGTATGATCCGAGGTAGGCTCGCGGCTGAGGAGGTCGCGAGGGTGGCTAATGAGTCAGCATGGCTGTTCCCACTCCTGGGAATGTGGGACAAGCTGAAGGGGTTGAACTCCGACTACAAGCGCTTGACCTGGCTCAGGTATTCCTGCATTCTCGAGTCTTTGGCTTCCATCTCTCCCTTTACCTGCCTTACCACCAATTTCGAGTCCGAGAATATCTCAACCGACTTTCCTCCCATCTTCTGTACCATGACCATTCCTTGCAATAATGCCTCGTACTCGGCCTCGTTGTTTGTGGCCGAGAATCCGAGCCTCAAGGACTTCTCTATGACATGATCTTCAGGGGATACTAAGACTAGTCCTATTCCTGACCCTCTTTGGTTTGCCGCACCATCAACATATACTTTCCAGCATGGTGACCTCGGGAGAGAGACCGCTCCAACTGGCTTCTCATCAGTGATCCTTCCCTCGGTCCCCACTTCTATAGTAGGCTCAGTGAACTCCGCCGCCAAGTCTGCCAGAACCTGGCCCTTTGTGGCAGTCCGAGGCATGTATTTAACGTCGAAGGCCCCTAGGATGGTATTCCACTTTGCAATTCTTCCCGTGTAGTCGGCGGCTCGAAGTACGGACTTCAAGGGTAGTTGGGTTAAAACGACCACCGTGTGAGCCTGGAAGTAATGGGGCAGCTTTCGCGTAGTGTGGACCACGGCAAGTATGGCTTTCTCCAAGGGTAAGTACTTGACCTCGGCTTCATGCAACGACTTGCTAACGTAGTAGACCAGTTTTTGGACGCCATTGTCATCTCGTATTAGCACCAGGCTCACAGCGTGGTACGCCACAGCAATGTATGCGTATAGGACCTCGTCGGTCTCCGGGTTAGACATGATAGGTGGCCGAGCCAAGTAATCTTTAAGTTGTTGAAAGGCCATGGTACATTCTTCGGACCACTCAAATCCCTTCCATTTATTAATCAGGAGGTAGAATGGTCTACACGGTCGGCCGACCTGGAAATGAATCGATTCAGAGCCGCGATCATTCCAGCAAGCTTCTGGATCTCTTTGGGGTTTTGCGGAGGCCTTAGGTTTTGGATAGCTCTGATTTGGTCGGGGTCAACCTCGATCCCCCGGTGGGTGATGATGTAGCCTAGGAACTTGCCAGATCCCACACCAAACGAGCACTTGGAAGCATTTAGTCGCAGCCTATGCTTTCTGAGGACGTCGAATATACAGCCGAAGTCCCCTAGATACTCGGACACCAATTTGCTCTTCACCACCATATCGTCAACATAGATCTTAATGTTTTTGCCCAACAGGGGCTCGAACATTCTCGTCATCATCCTCTAATAAGTAGATCCAGCATGCTTCAAACCGAATGGCATTACCTTGTAGTGGTAGTTCCTGATGGGTGTCACGAAGGTCGTCTTCTCCTGATCCTCCAAGGCTAGAGGGATCTGATGATAGCCTTGAAAGGCATCTAGGAAGCTCATCCGAGGATGGCCTGCAGTCGCATCCACCAGCTAGTCTATTCGTGGCATTGGGAAGGGGTCCTTTGAGCATGCTTTATTCAGGTCTGTGAAGTCCACGCAAACCCTCCATTTCCCACTCTTCTTCTTGACCACCACAGTGTTAGCTAACCACTCGGGGTAGAATACTTCTTTAATAGCCCCCGCGCACTTAAGCTTATTGACCTCTTCCTTAATTGCCTCGGAGTGCTCCTTTGACAAGCGTCGGGGTGGCTGCTTCTTGGAGGTCACCGAAGGGTTGACGTTAAGGTGGTGACAGATGAAGGATGGGTCAATCCCTGGGGCATCGCAGGGATCCCATGCGAACACGTCAAGGTTCCTCCTGAGGAACTCCAGCAACTCCTCCTTCTCTCAGGGAGGCAGTTGGGTTCCGACCTAAAAGAACCTCTCCTGGTTGTTGTCGATGACCACTTTTTCTAGGCCTTCAAGCCTTGCTTCCTCGACGACCGTGTCAATTGGTGCCACCGAGGTGGTTAACTGCTATAAGTTTTCGGCCACGGTGGCTGAGGATTTCGTATCTTGCGGACGTGAGGTGGCTGCGACCATACACCGCCTTGCCGTTGACTGGCATCCTCGAATTTCGAGGATTCGGCCTCCAGACGGGAATTTCACCTTCTGGTGCAAGGAAGAGGTGATGCCTCCCAAGGTGTGGAGCCAAGGCCTTCCCACAATGGCAGTGTAGGGGGAGTACGTGTTCACCACTATAAAGTCCACCTCCACTACTTCCGGGCCGATCTGGATGGGTAGCCTGATCACGCCCTCCGAGATGACTAGCTTCCCATCAAAGCTCATCAAGGGGGAGCTATAGGGCGACAAGTCCTCAGGCTTTAGCCTTAGCCCCTTATAGAGGTCGAGGTACATGACCTCCGCCGCGCTACCACCATCCACCATCACCCTTTTGACGTCATAGTCCCCAATCCTGAGGGTGATCACTAAGGCGTCATCGTGAGGTTGGGTGGTCCCGTCCTTGTCCTCCTCGAAAAAAGTCAGGGTCGGGTGATAGCCTCTTCTGGCCCTCTTTAGCTCGGACTGGGACTCCCTGGTGGCCACTTGTGTCACGGACAACACTCGCGAGGGGCACGTGCCTGTTCTTCTTGGCATAGCCAAGATCACATTAATTGTTCTAGCGGGTTACCTCATGGCAGTGTACCTCCGTGGCTCCTAGTAGGTCTGGCCCTGCTGGCTGCTGGAATGGTGCAGGAGGTGCTTCAACTTCCCCTCCCAGACTAATTGGTCCAGATAGTTCCAGAGATTCCTGCAGTCCTCCGTAGCGTGCCCGTGGTCCTGGTGATATTGGCAGTAGCGGTCCTGATTACGCTTCTCAGGATCCCCCGACATCTTATTCGGCCACTTGAAGTATGGTTCGTTCTTAATCTTTTCTAGCACCCTGTGTACCGGTTCTTGAAACACAGCGCCGACAGCCTGGGCGTTTGTCGCCCTAGATTGCCCCATGAAATCTCTCCTCAGACGGGCGTTGTTATATCGGTCCAACCTGGAATCCCTCCTCTCTTGAGGGATAGCTTTCTCCTTCCCCTTGCCTTGTAGCAAGTCCTCCTCCACCCGTTTGTATTTGTCGATCCAATCCATTAACTGCCGCACGCTGGTGGCGGGCTTACCAGTTAAGGACTTCCTCAGGCCGTGCCCCATCGGGAGCCCGTTCTTGAATGTGTTGATGGCGACATCGTCGTACTTGCCATCCAGCTCGTTGTAAATCTCCCAATATTTGTTCGAGTAAGCCTTGAGGGTCTCGTCGTCGCGCATGGTCAGGGACAACAACGCGTTCATGGGCCGAGGAGGTCTGCTGTTCGTGACAAAACGGGAACCAAAGGCCTGGGTCAACTGTCTGTACAAGTCTACGGAATTCGTCCTCAAGCCGTTGAACCACCTCATTGCCATAGGTCCCAAGCTGGACGGGAAGACTTTGCACATCAGCGCCTCGTTCTTAGAGTGAACGGCCATCCTCTGGTTGAATTGGCTGACGTGCTCCACGGGGTCTGTTTTGCCATTGTAAACGGTGAAGGTTGGTTGCTGGAACCTCCAAGGGAGCACCGCCTCTTCTATGTGACGCGTGAAGGGCGACCTGGAGAGCCGGTCCAGCGCCCTGCTCATGGCGTCACTTCCTAAGCCCCTAGGGGTTGGGCTGCCATGCCTTCGCCTCTGGTAGCGCTCATCCTCGTGGGAGAAAGTTTTGCTCGGGGGTGTTGTCAACCTTTGCCTGTAGTCGTCATCATTTTCGTCGTCAGAGGGTAGTTCAGGGCTGGGCTCGGATCGCCTTCGTTGTGCATGGCACAACTTTCTCTTCAGATCATCTATCTCTCGCTGCATGGCCACCTTACCGTCCTGTCTCTGGGATGCATGACTCTTATCCTCTTGCGATCGTGTGGCCGGGCCATTGTCGCTCCTTTGGGGCATGCAACCGCTTCTATGCGTGTGGCTTTTGCTAGTTTGCGAGGTATGCACGCTTCCTTCTCGGAATCGTCCGTTCTCCTCGTTTTGGCCGTACCCAGTGTCACCATAGTTATTCGGACGTTGGGATCTAGCCGGTTCGTGCCGATGGGAACTCCCTTGATGAGGGTCTGATCCTACCATGCCTGGTTGTTGTCCTTACTGATGCACGAGTTCTTCCCACAGACGGTGCCAATTGTAGGGACCAGGTTCAGGCCTTCCTGGGTACTACGGGAATGGACCCAAGCCCAACTAGCCCTGCAATTAATTTGTAGAGAGCGGGGTCAAGAACTAGGCCCCAATAAGGGGTGCAACGACCACACGTGGTAGTTCTCAGGTGAACGTGAACAGTAATGCCCCTCTTCCTTTCTTTGGCGAGCTCTCTGTTCTTCTGACCTCCCCCTCCTTAAGAGGGGTCCCTTACATTATATACCCCCCTCCCCATTGATCACAACCCTACATTTGTTGAGCAACCAGGCCACCACTTGAGTACCTGTCCCATCAGCAGCCTTCCCATTCTTCCTGTGGGTTGCGGCAACCAAGGCAACACTGTTCTGTAATCCCCTCCTCATTAATGCGGCCAGAACGTTAGTTGTGGGCATTTAATGCGGAGGTGACAGCTCGGTGGGACTTGCTCCTCCATCGTGCTCCTATTGTCGACACGTGGCACTTGCCCTTCCTTCCTCAGATATTCAAGAAGACCCTTCTTTGGTGGAGTGGTGCTCGTGTACTTCTAAGGTCTCGGATGTCCGAGGACAGGGTCATCCTCGGATATGTTTCTTGGGAGCCGGACGCCGTACTTTTATCCTCGAACCCCACATGCATCCTCGGCATGGGCCTATGGGCTTGGTTTGAGGTGGGGCGAGACTGCCTGATTTTCTGGCTCCACAGAGCCACTTGAAGCATATAGTGTATATAGCGTGCAAGTTTTATAATATTAAAATTTAAAATTATGATACATGATTAAAATATTTAAATAAAATATTAAATTTTATTTTAAATTTCTTGAAATTTTTGGTAATAGACATTTAGTTGGAATAGAGTTTTAATTTTTTTGAAACTTAAGTAATATAGTTTTATGTAGAGTAAACTATTGGTAATATAGTTTAAAATAGAGTAAATTTCTGATAATAGAATTTACGCTAAGGTTGATTATATCTTAATTAATAAGAGTGTAGACACTTTTTGCATAGTAGAGAATATGGTTAGGACAATCACGTAAGTAGAAAAATTTTATTGTTAAGCACTTGCTAATTTAGAGAATTAAAGGAAGAACATAGCAAGGATTACTTCGAGGATAATGATCAGTTCCTAAGCATAGAGGAGAAGAGTTTGGTTAATTTTCTGGATAGATCTTTTATTCATCTCATGGCAGCTTATACAGAATTCCTTCTTAGCACTTTCCGGCCAGCTAACTAACTAATTGTTCAGTAACTAACTCACTAATAATACTAGCAAAAAATGCAATACATGTAGTTTCAATATATCACATTTGGTACAAATGCATTATAGCTAACATTTTTGTAATATTTAAAAAATATTTTTTTTATCATACAAATTTAGACAAAAATTTATTACAAACTTCGGATATATGCGAAATATAAAAGATGGAATATTTATACAGCACACGTAGACAGCTATTTTATTCCACTTTGTAATGCATACAAAGAGTTTTTAAAAAAAAAAAAAAAATTACACATAAATAATGCCTTCAAACGATAAGAATCAATTTTCTTTTTGTGAAAAATACCCCCTTGACCATGATGTTGCCCCATCTCCTCCAGCAACTTCCTTTTATTTAATAAGCATAAATTGAAGGGATCCAACCCTGAATACAAACCACACAAAGGGGGCAGTGTGATAACAGGCCATTGGTGCAACCTTCATTATTATTATTATTTTGAAAAGTTTATGTTTAAGCTGGAAAAGATCCAGCAATTTTTTCTTCTTCCTTTTTTTTCTCTTTGACAATTACTATCTTACCAAGGGAATCTGTTCCGTATGGTCAATTCCGCTAATTTGGTCTGAATCAGACTCAAACCCTCCATGCCTTCGAGCCAATTCCATTGCTAAACATTGCTTTAACTCCATCACTACATGAGTCATGGTTGGCCTTTCAATTGAATTGCTTTCCAAGAAGAATTAATGTCAAAGTCTCCTTCTAACCTCGGATGCACAATATTCTCAACGTCCCCTTACCCATTTAATTATACGAACTTTCTTAGAATTTTTAGTTATTGCAGGATGGCTTGTGATTATTTCCAATAAAACAACCCCTAAGTTAAAAACATCACTTTTCTCATTCAACATGTTTGATGCATAGTACCTGTAAGCCAAAGAAGTTTCAAATAAGTATTTAAGAAGTGCTGTTTTTCTTTTTTATGGAAATTTGAGGGGTTCTAGGATCACAAACTACAATTTTTTGTTATAACTCTAACATGAAAAATTGTGAGTGGTTGTTTATCACTTATATATAATTGTTATGACCCTAGATTTTTTAGTATGAGAGTATATACGTGGTAAGTGAAATTTTACGTAATTAGGATAAAATTATGCATCATACGTGGCTAGTGAGCTTTTCTGTAATTAGGATAAAAGTTAGAAATATACACATATATATATATATTATTTATAAAAATTGTTAGTCTTTCTAGCAAAATTTGATTTAATAATTTCAGTTGCTTAATTAAATAATTGCAATTTAGTCCATACTAAGATATTTTCAACTATAATGGTATAGATTGTTAATATATGAATTTAGCATATGTAAGAATTTTGAATCAAAAAGAAAAAAGAAAGCTATTTATTTCTTCATTGAAACTATTGATTTTATTGAAATGATGTTGCAAAGTCTATGATTTTTACAATGCATGATTTTTATTTTATTTTACATTTTCTTACATGTTCTATCCAGATTGTTAGGAAATTGGTTATTTATTGAGTAGTCAAGCTCACTCTATTCCTTCTATTTTCTGTTTCAAATTGTGATGGATGCCAATTAGTTTTAAGGCTTTCGTTGAGACTGTATACATTAGAGAAGAAATTATGAATTTTGAAAAAAAAATCATACTTCTAGTGTTTAGTATTTTTGTCATTTAATAGTATGTGCACCTGAAGTTTTGGATTTTTGTTTTCTCTAACATGTGAATATTATTTTGGCTTATGAATTATTTGAGCTTCGTTTTGATTATTTTTTTATTAATAATATTTGAGGTTAAATACTACCCTTTAGAAAGGCTTCAACATACTTGTAAAGAGAAAACTCATTCGTTACTTGTAAGTGTGCTATCCTTTTTGCAAGCCTAGCTTATTCATTATGTACGTTCATTCGAGGTGTCAAAAAACATAACAAATTTTGTGGAATGCAAATACTGTTGGAAGTGGTAAACTAAAAGGTGTCTTTTGATATTTCATAACAGTTTGTGTCTTTTTGTTTTTTTCATAACTGTTTGTGTTTTTTGTTTTTCCATAACTGTTTGTGTCTATTGTCATTCCATAACATTTTTTATCTTTAAGTCTTCCACATTTTAGAATTTTTTATTATGAAACAAAGCGTCATGACAATAATCACAACTCTTGTAACTTCACCCTATAAAAGGGAATAGATGTATGATGTGAAAGTGCGTGAGAGAAAAAGTTGTAGTGAGCTCTCAAGGCAGTAGTCTAATCTCTTTGTTTGTGAGTTTGAAGTACTCTAATAAAATTTTCATTCCTCTATTTCTTATGATCGTACTTTGTTGAAATTAAAGTGTAGGTTTTGTAAAGCAAATAAAGTGGCATCAGAGCCAAGTTCTTAGAGCCTGGAGTCTTTGTCTACACCATTAGTGAAGATGTCTTCTAACATGGTGCAGAAAAAAATTCCTAAATAGACGAAAGAAAATATGAAAGCTGGCAGATTCAAATGAAAGTATTGTTTGGATCACAAGAGCTATGGGAGCTCATCACTGATGGGTATGTAGAATCGACAAGGGAGCAAGAAGCCACCTACAATGCAGAACAAAAAAATTTGCTCAAGGATCAAAGGAAGAAAGACAAGAATGCACTATTTCTACTCTATTAAGGGATGGATGAGTCAACTTTGGACAAAATTGCCAAAGCAAAGTCGAGTAAAGAAACATGGGAGATTCTTGGAATTTTCTTCAATGGTGTCGATTGTGTGAAAAGAGTTCATTTGCAAACTCTTCGTGCTGAGTTTCTTATGAATGATGGTAAGACTATTTCTGATTATTTTTCAAGATTACTTGTAATTGTTAATCACTTGAAAAGTAATGGAGGGAGTATTGAAGATATTTGTGTGATAGAGAAAATATAAAGATCTCTTGCAAATAAATTTGAGCATGTCATGGTGCCTATTGAAGAGTCCAAAGATTTGGAGACTCTCAATTGAGGAATTAATAGGATTTCTTCAAGCGTATGAGCAACATATGGAAAAGAATTCTAGCTCGGTTGTCATTGAGCAAGCATTAGATTCAAACTTGAATTTAAGAGAGGATAAGCCTAATGGCTTTCATGGAGGATATACTAATAGCAACTATTGAAAAGGTCATGGAAGAGGAACATTTAGAAGCAGATCTGCTTGTGGACGTGGAGGTAATAGAAATATCCAATGTTTTAATTGCAACAAGTTTGAACATTATTCATTAGACTGCTGGTACAATAAATCTAAGGAGCACAATGAACAATCTAATCTTGTTGAGGCATCCAATGTTGAAAAAGAAGAATGTACACTTCTCTTTGCACAAGAAGAGGAAAATAATTCGCAAGATGAGTGGTATCTTGATTCTGGAGCTAGCAACCACATGAGTGGAAAAAATGAGCTCTTTGTTGAGCTTGTTGAAGGTGTTCAAGGCGATGTCCGTTTGGAAAACTCATCCAAATTGCCCATAAAAGGTAAAGGAAAAATTAGTATATGTCAAAGGACTGGTATTTTGCAATTTATCTCCAATGTGTACTATGTGGCAAATTTTAGGTAAATAAAAGAGAGAAGGCATAAAATTAGGCATTAATGAAATAAGTAGACATGTACCAAATTTTGATTTGTGAAATATAGAGTGAAGCACAGAGGGTGGACAGAATATTTGGACTCAATATCAAATACAACAACGCTTGTAGTAGTTTCAACATTTTTCCATTAGAAAAGGTCTAACACCCATTATATTGACAGTTTAACTGCTAGTGGATATTCAAATAATGAATTCTTAAAAACAAATATCAAATATAGCTTGGCCTCAGACACAGAAGTTGCATTTTTTTTTTCCTATTAATGAGTTATGAACAATTTTAATTTATATTTTTTTTTTTATTGTCAGTCTCGTGATGAGTTGTGACTCTTGTGACAATGATTAAGCATAACTTATTTAATATGAATTTTGCAATTTTTTACTTATATTTTTTTTAGATAAAATATAATTTCAATTATCATGTTGCTCTAATAATATTTTTCTTTATAATTAGGTCAAAATACCAACTAATTTTTGTTGCAGGTGGAATTCAATTTCCAAATATCTTCTTCAATATTAATAGAAGACTTTATTAATTAAGATAATTGAAACCAAGGAAGTCAATACCGTACCGGAGGCTGTACCGGTTTGGCCACCAGTACGATATATTTTGGATACCAGTCATTACTGGTGTACCGTTTCGAGTTTACCGCTATTTTATATGTTTATTTTATATATATATATATATATATATAACTAACAATCAATGTGAATTTCGGGATCACCACTGCTTAAAAATTATATTTATATATTAATAGTATATATTAATTACATGTTTATAAATTTAATTATTTGATAAAATCCCATATAAATTCTTACAAATGGAAATTTCATACCTATTTCAATATGCCACAACCCTTTTTTTTATTAAAAAACTTATCTCAGCTCAATTACAACCATAAAAAAAATGTTAAAGTTTTAAAAAGATAAAGAAAAAGTGAAGTGGGGGGTACGGGAAAGTTGTTGGTAAAACCGTAAAAGAAAAATGAATTAATCCATTTGGTATTTGATGGGCATGGGTGATAAAACCAAAGACTGATTGCTTTTTTCAATTTTTACTAGTTCCAACGTTTTCTTTTTTCAAATTTTCACGAGTTCCAACCAATTTTTCTGCTACATGCACAGTATTGATTGACTTATCAAGTCTTACTCCATCAACATTATTTAGAGGGTATCTTCATTTCACTTGTTTTCAGCTAGCTCTCTCTCTCTCTCTCTCTCTCTCTCTCTCTCTCTCTCTCTCTCTCTCTCTCTCTCTCTCTCTCAGCTTTGCTTAGCAACCCCATTAAGGAGGAAAAAGAGACAAGGAAGGCCATATTCGATGCGAGGAGAGAGATAGTCACTACGATGGCTTTTTGGGCCGTTGGTTGTAATTTCAATTCCGGCTCGGTAATCATTATTCGGCTGAAATCCGGTATGTATTGCAGTATGGCCGGAACAACGCCGGTATAGCCGGTATTTAAACTGGCACGAAATTACTATGTTTCGGTATCGGATTAGCCCCCGGAACGAAAAATTTCGGCCGTACCGATCGGTACGGTACAAAATTAACTACCTTGATTGAAACCCGCAACTTTAACATGGGTTAGGGAGTAGGCATGTTTCCCATTTACCAACCCTTATCCCATATTGGGGTTAGGCCTTAGGAGTTAGGGCCCTAATTCTTCTTAGAGCTCCAGAGATTTGGAAATTGATTAATATATGCACCAAAATTCAAAAGCCCTAATGAGAGAGACACAGGCACACAGCATATATTTACTTTGTCCTTTTGCATTTTAGATTTGTAACTTACTCTTCTTGGTACAATAATAGTTAAATCCATTCTATCTGACTGTCATGGTTGTTAGCTTCTTGGTTTAATAATAGGTAAAGCCATTCAGTGCGTGTAGTGTGCACACACATGCTCGTGAAGGAAGAAGCACGAGCTTTGAATTTTAGCTTCACTTTGCATTCTTTTCATGTTAATGTTTCTTCGAGGTTGTTACTTCGAACCTCGAAGAAAGGTGAGAGAGAATAAGTTTAACTAGGGGCTAACTTTTGGAAAGATACCTTCTCTACCGATATGGTAGAGTTGTTGTATACAGTTACACAGATACTAGTTATTAAAACATATTACGGTTTTGATCCCGAGTTTAACTTTGTCTTTGAATTATCAATTGTATTTATTTAGGTTTTAAAAAATATTAATGTCATCCTTGTTTTACTTTGCTTTTAGCTGAATAATTTTCATGACGTTTTCAATGATTTGACACATACATGTTCATGTCTGTTTGGACCAACCAACTCTAACTTTTCAACCTTTTAAAACTGAACATATTTTAAAAAGTGACATTAGAAAAACAAATGGTGTTTAAAATTTTAGTCTAAAAGGTCCAATATGTATCAAAAAAAAAAAAAAAAAGCCCAATACTAAACCACCCTAACAGGTAAAAGAAATTAATTTAATAGCAAATTACTATTTAGTCCCTAACTTTCAGACTTTGTGTAAATCTAATCTCTAACACTTCAAATATTTAGTTTATCAACACTAACTGAGACTTCCTAGACTTCCAATAAAGTCCTCTGTTTCTCTATTCAATTATTTGGTTTGCACTGTGAGTCTCTCTTTCTCTCTGTTATAATATCTTCATAGGTCGCTTTGGTTCATTGCTTCTCTCACCCATTTCCTCAAATTTTCTTGTTGCAATTTTTTCATTCCGTGAAGTTTTTTGGGGCCTATTGTCCAATTTGGCTTATTGTGAGTTGAGTTCAGTTTTGATTTCTTTGTAATTATTCTATTCCCAATAAGGCAAAGGAAAAGAAAAGTATAGGGAATTTTTTTTTTCTTTTTTTTCCGAATCTTTAGTTTTTGGTAATGAAGATCAAAATAAGCTAAGTACAAATTTTTTTCAATTTTAGGACATGTGGTAGCTTATGTGGCAGAAAATATAAGATATTAATATTACCGTTAGCAATGCCAATATTTTTTATTCACCATTTAGTAGGAGTATGCAAAAAACTGACGAACCGAACAAACCGACCGAAACCGACAGAACCGTTGCCAAATTTTTGGTTCGGTTTTGGTTCGGATCGGTTTCAGTTTCATTTTCTAAAAACCGAAATTTTCGGTTTTAGTTTTGGTGCTGGATTTTTTCACCCGAAACCGAACCGAACCAACCGAGTATATATATATATATTTATTTATTTATTTATGTAACTCTATTACATAGCTGATTAGTGGCTTAGTGGTACGCTACTTTGTGATCTGGTGCTGGATCCCAAGTTCGAGCCTTCGCGGGGGCTTGTCTTTTTGCCTTTTAATTTTTTAAAACCCTAGAGGATGACATAAATACTGAAATACCCCTCCCCTATTTTATTCTTCTCTTCCCTTTTCTTTTCTTCAGTTCAGCCGCCCCCTTCCCCAAATTTTTCTCTCAAATTTTTCTATCTTTTTCCTTCCTTGGAATCATCGGTGCGATTCGGAAATGCTCCTCCCCTATTTCATTCTTCCCTTTTCTTTTCTTCAGTTCAGCCGCCCTCTTCCCCAACTTTTTCTCTCAATTTTTTCTGTCTTTTTCCTTCCTTGGAATCATCAGTGCGATTGTTTGACACACACACACACACAGAGCAAAATGGAAGAATAAGCTTTCTTCACTCAAATTCTTCAGTCTCTCTGACTCGTATATCTCTGATTCTCATATAATCGGTGAGTTTTTTTTACACTTTAGATTGTGTTTTTTTTGTTTCATTTATACTGTGATTTTTCTTTTCAAGTGAATGGTGATTTTGCTTTACAGTGAATTGTGTGAAAAGTTTTGAGCTTGTGGTTTTTAATGATTCTGAGTGTGATTTTATATGCTTTGGTTTTTGCTTTATCGTTTGAAAGAGTGTGGCTTTGAAAATCTTAATAACCCTCTCTTTGAAAAACTGAAAACCGACCGAAACCGATTGAAACCGAAATACACCAAAACCGATGGATTTCCAGCCATTTCAATCGGTTTCGGTTGAGAATTTCACAAACCGAAATATTCGGTTTCGGTTGGCCATACCCATACAAACCGATCGAAACCGAACCGAGCACACCCCTACCATTTAGTGATGGTGACCAGTTTGATACAATAAAAGGTTAAGAACTAAACAAACATGTTTAAAATGTTAGGGACCAAATTAATAGAAAAACTAAAGATTAGGGATCAAATAGCTAATTTACCCTATTAATTTTAAGGGTATGTTAACAAATGTACTAAGGGCATTGATTTAGAAAATATTTTTTGAAACATTTTATAGGGAAAAAAAATAAAGTAACAGATTTTTTTTTTTTTTTTATAGCTTTTACATTTCTCATAAAAAGTAATATTAAAACTTTATTAAAATGATCTATTAATAAATACCATAAGGGCAATCGTTTACAACACTCTAATTTTAATTCTAGTTAACGCGGGAGTTAAGAGTTTGAATAAAGACATGTAATTTTTACAATTTTGAAAATTCATTTAATTAAGAAAAATGTTATGTCCACAATATTTTTATAATACCTTCACAGCAGATTCTAAATGACATTATTACTAGCTATTACTGGGAGGCAAAAAAGTAATTTTATTAGTTGGTTCAAATTAGAACCAATAATAAGTTACCACCTATGAATTATTGTGAAAATATTGTTCAAGTAGCACTTTCAAATTGAATTTTAACTTTCAAATTGTGTAAAGAGATGTGGTCCTAGCATTGTTTCTAATATGCATTGATAAGAGGTTACAATAAAAGAAATGTAATGTCTACAACATTTTCATAAAACTTTTATAACAAATCTTAAGTGGTAGGTTGTTATCAGTAGGAAAAAAACAATAGTAATGTGTTTAAATTAGAACTAATAATAACTTACCCCCTAAAATTTGTAATGAAAGTACTGTAAAAATGCTGTTAACGTAGTACTTTTAAAATAAAGCAAACAATACACCTTAGCAATAATTCCTAAGGTGTAGAATTAATTAAGTTTTTGAATTACTATCAAATATATAAATCTACATTAAAATTTTTCCTCTTCAAAAGGAAAAATATAGTATTTATAATTCATTGATTACTTGGAGAATGTAATGTAAACCACTTAAACGATTGCACCCAAATTTTTTCAAAAACAGTTAAAGATCAAATACATGATTCTCATTTTTGGACAACAACTTACCTTGCTAAAGGGTTGGATTCCTTAATCATATTCATATTGACTATATCAACTGAATAATTTGATTCCCCCTCGAAATTCTCCCTTTTAATTGTTTCAGATGTCAAACATTCCTTTAGTCTCACTACCACCTCACTCATTGGTGGCCTAGTACTGGAGGTGGTGGACACACAAGCCATTGCTATTTCAATAGCTTTCCAAGCAGAGTTAACGTTGAAATCTCCACCCAACCTTGGATCAACAATATTTTGAATATCTCCTCTATCAAGCATCATTCTTACCCATTGGCTTATGTGGGTGTTTTCATAGGATCTTTCAATCGCAGGCCGACTTGTGATTATCTCCAAAAGAACAACCCCAAAGCCATAAACATCGCTTTTCTCATTCAGCCTATATGAAATGGAGTACCTACAAGCAAATGCATGTCATAGTTTTTTTTTTTTTTTTCATCTTTTGTTTTAACAAGTTCAATTTTCAAGTCATTCCCATTCATTTTAACCGGAAAAGGGCTTGTATCCCTTTCCATTTAGAAATGGTCACATGCTGGTGGATTTAAATAATACTATTACTGTATTTTACAAAACAATTTTGAAGATGATATGTATACTAAGTAAAAAAAAAAAAAAAAAAATACTTACTCGGGGTCGAGGTATCCAAGGGTGCCAGCAACACTAAGCATTGAGACATGTGTGCCATCAGTTGGGAAAATTTTGGATAGACCAAAATCGGCTAGTTTGGCATTAAAATTTTCATTCAACAAGATATTTGTAGTTTTCACATCTCAATGGATTATAGGCGGTTTACAACCATTGTGTAAATATTCCAATCCTACATTTCACAGTAAAAAATCATTTTTAGAAAAGATGAAGTACTATTAAAAAACGATCAGCAAATAAACTCATTGGCTCATCACTAACCTTGTGCTGCTTCCATTTCTATATTAAGCCTTGCTTCCCAACCCAAGATATTAGTACTCTTACCTGCATCAATAAATAAAACGTGTTAGATTTTCTTGTTGTGTAATTCAATTAAACTAACTTTGATCATGTGACGATTAAAGTATGTTGCTAATGTTAGATTATGTCTCCCCTAGGGCCAAGCTAGGTTGGGTCATATATTATATTGTACTAGTACTACTATTGGTAGGACATGCATACTGCATATACAAAAAATTCACAAAAGTTGACTTGACAAGTTTTTATTAGTTCTTATTTGGGTCTACCATTGACACTATTTTTTCACTTGCCACTTACAATATTCTACATCAACAATATCATTTTTTTTTTCTATAGAATTTCTCTATGTATATTCCCTCAATTATTTTTTATTTTAATTTTTTAAATTTCAATGATATACTCTTAATTACTAAAAATATACTGAAAAAGTGGAATCTTCGGTAGATACTTTTATTATGACCAACCTGAAAGATGTGCTTCTAAGTCTCCGTTGGCCATGTACTCATAGACAAGCCCCATGCTTGTTCCTTCATAGCAATACCCGATGAGGGTGGTTAAGTTTCTATAATGAACTCTAATGAGAAGTTTTACCTGCAATTTAAGAAGCGTAATGTCCATTAATTTAATATTAAAATCTCTATGTATACATCTATGTGTGCTCAAAATAAATTGAGACATAGTTGCTTGCCTCTGCTTGAAATTGTTGATACCCTTGAACTGATGATAGGGAAAGCACTTTCACTGCTACTTGAGTGTCATCAATGCAGCCTTGGTAAACTTGTCCAGATCCACCCTTACCAAGAACTGTCTCAAAATTGTTGGTAATTCTTACCAGATCAGCGTATGTAAATTGTCGTTGCATTGGATCTATTGACTCTAACGACTTGGTCTGGATGTTGGATTTTGTTTCTACTATCGTAATTGCAAACATCATTAGCATTATAAGCACATAAGTGAGAAGATTTTTATTCTTAGTTTAAAATGAATATGCATCTTTTTATATAAAAATTTTAACCTTTATTCTTATATTTCTGATATCTCCAAAGCCCCCACATGACAGCCGCAACAATGAATAAGAGAATGACTGATATTGGAATAACAATATTGTTCTTCTTTTTGCATGATCCAGATCCACAAAGATTTGAATTTTTATCCACACTAGATTAATAAAAAGGATGTCAATGAAATTTTAATTAACACATTGAAATATATACATAGAGAAATTCTATGTATGAAAATGAAGTGTTACTATTTTCAACAAAAATCATACCGCAATAATAGTGTACCATTGTTTGATCTTTCTATGAGGTCAGCTGGAACAGAACCAGTAAGCTGATTTCTTTCTAAGTTTCTGCAAAGGTAAAGTGAATATAATTTATATCTTTTCTAACAAATAAATTTGCAGTAACAATCTTAAAATTCAACTTACAGGACCCTCAAGTATTGCAATTGAGAAAGAAATTTTGGTATTGATCCAGTTAGGCTATTGTCCGACAGATCCCTGAAATTGGCAAATTACTTACATTTAACATTGGTTGTCACAAAAATTGTAACCAAATTTGGTATTCATTATCAGATTTTTACATTTTTGTTATGTGAATTGCAAGTACTTACAAATATTGTAACATCATGAGATTTGATATATCAGCAGATATCACTCCAGTCAATCCACTAGCAGACAAGTTCCTGATTCAATTTACATTTCACAAAATATTAATTAAGAGATACTAAAAAGCAAAAAGTCCCAATTCATGAAGCACATATCCGAACGAATAAACTTAATATCACTCCAGTCAATCCACTAGCAGACAAGTTCCTGATTCAATTTACATTTCACAAAATATTAATTAAGAGATACTAAAAAGCAAAAAGTCCCAATTCATGAAGCACATATCCGAACGAATAAACTTACAAGGATGTTATTCTAGGGGGGTTAATACTATCATAGCTACAATGCAAACCAGCCCATGAGTATGCTTGTGGGAGACACGGATCACCTTCCCAATTTCTCTTTAGTTCGTATGTTAACTTGATATTTGTGATGGCATCAACTATAACATTTTCATATGCATCCAAATAGTAAGTAAAAAAGAAAAAAAGAAAAGGAAGCAGTGGCGACTCCAGGATTTTTTTCTAGGAGAGTCAGCATTAGCGAAGCCAGGAATTTATTGTGGGTAGGGAAGAAAAAAAAAAAATGGCTAGATTTTTTTTTCTTTATACACCATTTCCATACAATTCAGTATACAATGCAACTATATTTTATAATAGTCTAAAAAAATTATTGATAGTTTAAAGATCGGTAAGACAATAACTATTGAATACATAAACAAATAGAATTAAATAACTAATCATGCATTCTTGTCAAATAACTAATTATATATTTAATAAACCACAGATGTAGAAGAAAAGTGCAAGAAAAAAAAAACTTTATTCTGTTGTCAATGCCAAAGTCCAAGAGAGTAGTGTTATTAACACAACACTTGCATAAAAATATCACAACAAAATCTAGATGGTAGGTAAAAAAAATTATGTTAGTTACAAGTCCAGATAAAAGCCAATTACAACTTACTACTTAACTTTTATTGCGAAAATATTATGAAAATAGTAGTAAAATAATCATATTTAAGTTAATTTGAGTTGAATTTAAAAAAAAAAAAATAGGATCAAGCTGTTTAAATTTTTATTTTAGAGGGGACAAAACCAAAAAAAAAATTAATTTTATATATAATTTTGTTTTAGGGGCATGCCAGGGGGTTCATTTGAACCCCCTGGGGTGTGTGTAATGCCGCCCCTGAAAGGAAGGCACAATATTGACGTGTGTGGAAGAAAACATACCATCTTGTTTGTTTGTTCCTGGTTGCGAGAGATTTCTCACTGAATATATCTCAATTGCATTGATGATGGGTGGCAGTGTTGAGCCTTCTGTTTTGAACAGTTTAAAGTTATATGTTTGGGCAATCTCCAAGGCCGATTGGCTGCACACCGTGGTTGTGTACAAGTATAATGGAGAAGATATACTCCACCAGTAGTTCCCATTTAGAGTAATGTTTATTGATCTGGATTGATTAGGTTTGAGCTGTTCAACTTCAGCAAAGTGCATGTAGATATAGTATTCGGAAGTTGCACTCTCTGAATCCCAATACATGTCCAATGAAAAAAAAAAAAAAACCCACAAACAGACAGACAGACAAACAAACAAACACATGACATAAAGTCAATTAGCAAAATGATCGAAACTATATCACTAAAGAAAAGTCTCCTTTTTATTTTTAAGAACCAACAATAAAGGACAAGATACTGGTAGATTGATTTTTTTTTTTAAAAAAAAATTGTAAATAAAGAGATTCAACTCCGTAACTAAGCCCTTCTAGAAAGTCCCATAAAAAAAATTTTAAATAAAAAACTCTTCTAGAGAGAATAGATGCCAATAAACGATAAAGCTATTGACTGATTGTAGAATTCCATAAATACGTTAAGAGTTAAATCTGTGACATGCATTATATGATAATTGTTGTTTACGATTCATCAAAAAAGAATATCACTAGACAAAGACATTAATAATTTTTTTTGGGAAGATAATATTCAATCCAAGTTCTAAGAAACTTTATCAAATTGAGATAAATTATCGTTTTTCAAATTATATACGTTTTCCTTGCGGACCCATAAACAGTGAATTAGAACCTTCAGATTCTGTTTATTAATTTTTTTTAGGGTGTTGGCGAGGACTAGATATCATTCACAACTATGAAAATTTTGTCTTTTGATCTTTGGGATCTGTGGAAATTAATTTTTAATTCAAGAAGTGACTTGTAAAACTATCATTTTCTATCCCGGAAAATAGACAAGAAAACAAAACCGAACTTGTAAAAGTACAGAAAATAAGGTGCAAAATGGAAAGCACGTTTATTGTCTAGGAAGATTCCTTTTTTGGAAGAAATGTAGAAAGCAGATGCCATGTAACATCTTATACCGCAATCGTTGATAAGAATGTGTTTGGACTAACATACACCAAGATGTTGCAGATCTTTGTTAAGAAGATGAGAAAACAAAATAATTAATAATTAGACAAACAAGATATACTAAGGTCCAAGTCAACATGTCGTGATCCACACTAGGGACAACCTAATAGACTTCTTGTAGTTTAAGCTACAGGAGCATCAAGCAATCAATCAATGATTGATGCTAGCAAGACCCAATAAGGAGTTGTGAAGTTCCCTCTTGTGGGAAAAGAAGCTCGTGATGTCAAAACTGTCTCAATTGAAACTTTAATTCTAAAGATGAATTGGTATTTTCACACTTGTTTTTCATTAGTCAAAGAATTGTTTAGACCCAAACCATGAGTTAGAATTCTAATTTTCCTGCAAATGGTGTGAATTCAGTTCTAAAAAATTTAAAAGTTGACTAATGTTAACCTAAATTTAACATGAGTCATGTATGATAAATATAGCGTCTATTTGGCAACAATTTGCCCTTTTAAGTTTTTAGTTTATTTCTTTATCTGCATACTTTTCAAAGCCTCATTTTTCTAGGGAACAACCGCACAAGTGCAATTATATTTTAACCAACTTCATTAAATAAATAGATAAATATTGTATATAAAGTTATATTCAAATGCACTCCTGATCACTTTGATATACAATAATAAGCTGTTGAAACGAGAAACAAGATCAACAATGAATCTATTAAGAGAGAGAGAGAGAGAGAGAGAGAGTAAATCTAGCAATGCCACTACTTCTATATTATACTTGCCTCATCACCTACACATAAAAAGATGGGATAGCTAATATTCGCTTTATACTTGTATATTTGTTTTAGAAAAAATTACATTGATCTCCTCTAAGATTTGTCATATTTGTACTCACTACCTCCTCTAGTTTGGAATTAAACACTTACCCCACTTACAAAACTAGCTATTTACCCACTACCTCCTCTAGGCTAGATGTGTAACATTATTAACTAACTTAAATGACAATCAAATAGTGGTTAAAAAACAATTATACCTATAAAGAATGTAAAATTAAAATTCCACTTATATTCCTTTTATCTAAGGGTTATAATTATAACTATTGGAGTTGTTAAAAAGATATATTACGTTCATTTTATTCAATGGCTCGGTTTTAAAAGTAAGCAATCCAAAAGAACCTATTCCAAATAGACACTTAATTAAAATACATGACATCCACATAACTAAGTCATCCTCACTGAATCTAGGAACAAAAAATAAAAGAGAATATAAGTGGAGATTTGATTATATATCTCTTTATCAACTCTAATTTCTAATCAATTAAGTGACATTTTGAAGTCCTATAAAGTGACATTTAAATTCATTCAATAAACTTGGGATGAAATAAAAGGAAAATAACATTTTTTGGGGAGGTTAAATTATAGCCCTTGGATTAAAAAGACCTAGGTGAAATTTTAACTTCTATGTTCTTGAGATGTAACCATTCATTTGGAGGGTAAAAAAAAGGAATTTTGCATTTTTAATAACTTTCTAACTATTATTTAAATGACATTACAAGTCTAGAGGAGACCAGTGTATATAGTCGACCAATGTAAATAGTTTTCATTTTAGGGTGGGGGGGGGGGGGGGGGGGGGGGG